>NC_083775.1:11615998-11915998 GCF_963514075.1 Conger conger | reverse complement strand
GCAAAACAAACACAGTGTGATTGGGGGGGGGGGTGGCGGAGCGGAGGAACTCACCTCAGAAGCGGGTCGTGCAGCGGGAGCAGTCAGATGACACGGCGAGGTGACATGGCGGTCCAGGGGTGCCACCGACGCACAGGGGGCCGTTGGTTTAAATCTCACTATATCCACCGGGAAGGAGACTCCCACCTCCGTCTACAGCAAAACAGCTCTGCCACAGAGCTCACCCAAGGACAGGCGGGAGAGAGAGAGGGAGAGGGAGAGGGAGGGAGGGGGAGAGGAAGAGAGAGGCAGGGAGGGAGGGAGGGAGGGAGGGAGATGTGCACACACACACACACACACACACTCCAGAGTGTTTTAATGTGAGCCTCACTCTGATGATGGCCAAACCGGAACGCCCGAGGCAGGTTGTGGTGTTCTGGGGCGGGGGGAGGGGATGGAGGGATGGAGGGATAGAAGAGAGGGGGCAGGTGTAGAGTAATCAGCTGATTTTGAGCATACTCCAGGCTCTGCACAATGTTCATATCTTACCCCATCTCTGTCTGGCACTCTACGAAGCTATCTGTGTGCCCACATGTATGTACACGTGTGTGTGTGCGACTGCGTACATGTGTGCGTTTGTGACTGCGTATGCATGTGTGCGTAACTGCGTATGCATGCGTGTGTGAATGCATATGCATGTGTGTGACTGCATGTGTGTGTGACTATGCCTGTGTGTGTGACTGCGTATGTCTGTGTGACTGCGTGTGTGACTGCGTATGCGTGTGACTGCGTATGCATGCGTGTGTGACTGCGTGTGTGTGACTGTGTATGCCTGTGTAACTGCGTATGCATGCGTGTGTGACTGCGTATGCATGTGTGTGACAGCGTGTGTGTGTGACTGCGTATGTGTGTGTGTGACAGCGTATGCGTGTTTGTGGCTGCGTATGCGTGACTGTATGCGAGTCAGATTGCATACGCATGCGTATGCATGGACATGCCTGTGTAATGAAGGGCTTGTGCAGTAGGTGTCTTACTCCAGTTCAGCGAGCATAAATCTCTTTAATAGATCCATTATGCTTCCTCTGACCTGGCAGTGGTGATCAGACTGGGATAATGGAGGCCATGCAAGGGCAGGGGGGTTTGTGACTCCACCCAAGCCATCTATTCTGTCCATCAATATCACATGACCTCTCAACTGCACCCCCTCCCCCCCACCACTCACCACTGCATCACCTGCTTTTTGGTTCCTCCGGCAGAGCCTCAGTGGGGCCCTATGGCTGCTTCACCAATGTGCTGACTTTAGCTGTTAGCGTTTAGCTCCAATGTGACATGTTTCGTGTGCTTTCTGCGGTGCAGCTCTTTAGCTGTTAGCGTTTAGCTCCAATGGGACATATTTAATGTGCTTTCAGCGGTGCAGACTTTAGCTGTTAGCGTTTAGCTCCAATGTGACATGTTTCATGTGCTTTCAGCGGGAACTAGCTGTTAGCATTTAGCACTGACAGCAGTGAGCTGTGGTTAGTGTGGGCAGAGCCAAGCCCCACCTGTCATCGGTGTGTAAAGAGCATGTGTATCTACCACAGCTTAAATTAGTAAAGACTGACTGTGTATGAGCAGCAGATCTTATTACCATTTTATTAAAATCCTGGCTCCCCACATCTATACAGGCTCATACATGCATAAATACATATGAAGTGTGCATATAGGGAGACACATGCGCTCACACACAGGCACACGCACAGTACACACAGAGCCCTCCACCTCCACAGCTGTCAGGACGTGTCTGTGTTCCCCTGGGCGGCATTTATACTGTCTGAGTTTTGAGATTTATCGTCTGCAGTGTGCAAAGCAATCAGATTGGGTCTCCTATTCCTTCCCTACGCACACAGGCACACACATACAGTATATGCACCATTCACGCACACACACACACACACACACACACACACACACACACACAAACAAACAGGCACGCACATACAGTATATGCACCATTCACACACACACACACACACACACACACACAAACACAGGCACACACATACACATATACAGTATATGCACAATTCACACACACACACACACACACACAAATAAAGGCACTGACCTACACACATGCATAGATACGAATAAAAACATGCACACATACATTTGCATGCACATACACAAACGGATGAACACAGACGTTCCCGAAGATTCCCCCTCTTGTGTCAGACAGCGATTAGACTGATTATTCACCCCACTGCCTCCGCGTGCGATCAGAACCAAATCAGATCTAAACCATCAAGGCGGAAGCTGTCCCGCGTCTCTATTCCCTGGAGTTCCGGCATAATTATTCTGTGCGGCGTGGGCTCTGATTAGATTTCTGCTCGGAGACACTCGCTCAATGTCAGTCGCGGCTGGCTACGACTGCTTCCTCACAGTCTGTTATTATTTTTTATTGTGTCCATTTTTACTGGAGTCTGCTGAGCGCTTTCACGTGCGTCTGATGAGTCCAACGACCATTGCAGCCTACATCAGAATTACAGCTCAAGCGATGCCTTATTTTTTTTTAAATCTTTATTGTTGCCGAGGCCCAAATACCCCTGGGAGGCGATGCGCGCCTCCGCTGCTCGATGTACTGAGCTAAATGAAAGAATAACAACCGAATCATTCCCGTGCTGGTGTAGGCTATTACCCGGCCTAAAGCCAGCTCTCCACACCCTTGTCCGCGCCAGTGAGAAATCACAATCTGTCGGACGTCGCAAACATTGGACAACTCTCAACGTCCAGTGCGCAGTCCTACAATAGCTATTCTCAGCGGTCTGACAAGATCCCTCAGGGAACGTAGCTACACAATAGCCTACAGCCTTCACAGTGTGCATAGGCTACTTTGTGAAAGTATGTAGTTGGGAATAAAGGCGATCATTTTATATTGTACTGTTGCTAGGACATACCACTTCGGAGAGTACGGATGAAAATTCGCCTTTGAGCCAAATGCTATGGTAAACCGCATGTGGATTTTAAAAACGCTAGGCTACAACATTGCACCTACACATCAAATTACGTTGATGGAGAGACACTCGCACACAAATCTAATGAGTGGCAAACGCCGCCGTACGTGATTTCTCAGGAGACCATTGAAGGGAAGCAACAGAGTAGCTTTTCGATCTTTTGAGATGAAACGCAACGGGGAGTAGGGATGCTGTGTTCAGGGCTCGCCTTTGCTCCAGCCTGTCATCTTCTGACGCAGAAAATAGTGTTAGACGACCTCCAGTGGCCAACTGTGAGCATTGCTCCATAAATTACAGTGTTTTGATAACAGAGCAATTACATTACAGGCCTTGCGTGATAGGATAGGAAACAGATAATCCGGAGGTAGTGGCAGCTACTGCCTGCATCAGAACGAACCGCGGAAAGAATCACGTGTTCTCTTGTACGCAGAGCAGCACTGTCAACAAAGCCAGGAAAGGACCACAATACCTGTGCTAATGGTGAGCTTTACTCCTGAACAATCAGACGCAATTATCCCCCGTTAACTTGTAATGACAGTTCCCGCTGTTTGTGTGTTCCCCAGCAGGCGTTCGTTCTCTCCGTAGACACCTGTCTCCTCCAGTCAGCGAATTGTTTATTTCACTTGGCAGTTTCCTCTTGGCAGTTTTCTATTGGTAGTTTAACGGGAACTTGGAAAAATCCAAGGATTTCAGTTTTATTAATGGCTTGAGGTCTAATTGGGTCCTTTTGCCAATAAATCACACAACCTTCATCATTTCAGTGATGGATTTATCATTGCCCTTTGTCGAGGAGGGATCATCGCAGGGCACACACACCATTCACTCACACACTCATACCCACGGGCAATTTAGACTCTCCAATCAGCCTAACCTGGGAGGAAACCGGAGTACCGGAGGAAACCCACACGAACACGGGGACATGCAAACTCTGCACAGAGAGGCCCCGGTCGACCAGGATTCGAACCCAGGACCTCCTTGTTGTGAGGCAGCAGAGCCACCCACTGCAACATCCGTGCCACCCAGTGCAATCTAATCATATGCAATTAGAAATATTCTCAATATGCACGGATCCTCCATATTTATTTTATTTTCACCAAGATGCAGGAGCGACATTTGCTGGAAATGTGAGTTCATTTTTTAAACTGACAATAGCACAACATGTCCCTGTACAATAGCTGAGTATACTTGCACTTACACTGTCATTTACCTGAAAGCAGGTGACTAGTTGATGTAGTAAGTCGCCCGGTGCACTAGTGGTCTGTAGATAAATTGTTGGCATGTTGTTGAGCTAACCTGAGGTCCTCTCTACAGCTTATAATTTACTGAGGCAGGAGAGGCCTGTTTCTCTTCAGCACTGGAGATTCCTGGCCGTAGCCAGCTTGATACGAATGGCCATATTGGGCTGAAATCAGGACAACTGAACTGCACAATAAGCCCCTGGTTCTCACAAGACTGAATTAAGAATAAAACCCATGTTCATTTTAAATGCAGTCTCGCCAGGCTTTCATGGAGCCACTGAATTCATTAGCCAGTGTGAGGTCCTGTCGTGGAAGGAATCCATGTGGAATCCGTCGTGTGTGAAAACATCGGCTTCCGGAGACACTTTTGGTAGTTTACTGATGTGCCGTGCGCGCTCGCGCGTAGATACGGTGCCCGTTTGTTCTCAGGACTCGCCATGTCTGTCTGGACCACGGATCTGAGGAATACTTCTCTGCCTAACAGTGGAAACCCCACTTCTCTACTGAAAAATGCCCTTGGATCGGTTTCCGTCAGTTTGTTTGATCATTCCATTTGTCATACTGTAGTATTATGTGTCTGCCACAAGGTAGTGACGAAATTTCCTTTTATAAATATTTTTTTTCTGGCAAGAAACCAAACACGGGTATAACCTTAATTAGCAGGTCAAACTATTTTAATTTTATTGGGCTTTACAATAAAATTGTGTTTAAAAAAAAAAAAGTTAAACGCACGGATGGTGCAATGGGTAGCACTGCCGCCTCACAGCAAGGAGGTGCTGGGTTCGAATCCCCGTTGTCTCCTGCTTAATCTAATCAACTGTACGTCGCTCTGGATAAGAGCGTCTGCCAAATGCCATTAATGTAATGTAATGTAATGTAATGGAAAGTAGAAATGTCTCACACAAGACTGATCAGAGCTGATTCTCTCTCCTCTTGTTTGGTTGGTAAAATTCTGCCTTTTTCTTTGCTGTTGAATTTTAGCTTAGATACTAGAATGAAATGAATGTCCTGTGTCTTCGGGATATATTTTTAAAATGTATACAAACCACACTGACAGCAGCTATAAGTCACATGACTGCCAACTAGAAAGTGAATATGCAAGTTCTGAATTACATTTTACTGGAGGCAAAATGAGACAAGGTTATAAATTATTTCTATAACAAAGCTACAGTGACACGTTTCTATATGTTGGTGGACTTGTGTGCACTCACACACAAAACATTTCAAATGAATGTGATTATAAAAGCAGGGTTGTGATTGTGTGTGCTGATGATGATCATATGATTGAGCATTACAGTAAGCCTATAGCTACGACTGCTCTCACCATACTGGGTATAATGTATATTTGCTGAGATTGACATTTGTCTGTTTCATTACAGTGGTATGGAGTGGGTGGAAATGGCTGACGCTGATATGCAGAAGTTTTACTTTGCTGTTTGTTTTACGTTGTGCTCTAGCATACCAGCCTGTCAGTGGAGGATTTGTTGGATATATTTAATATATTTTATATAGCTGTAAATGTAGCATTTACTCTTTCCGCTCTAACTGGTTCTTCTTCCAGCTCTAACTGGTTCTTCTTCCAGCTCTAACTGGTTTGTTGGAACGCCTTCATTCTGCAGCAGAATAAAAGTATTTTTTCTTTTATTAACAGAGGTCAGAAGATTGTTTATGGTAGCACAGTTTATTATAATTTGAAGTGCTATAGTGTCGCGAACAGTGGCAGTTGCAGTGAATTGTGTGAGTCGATATTGCGGTTAATGGACACACTGTGTCAGGCAGTCCGTAGCTGGTTATTTTACGGTGCAGACTCAGCGGTAGTGCATGACCTGGGCATGTCACCTCCCTCGATGTTCACAAAGCGTGAGATATGCTAGCGTAGGCACGGGTCAGGCATGTTCTGTGCAGAATGCCATGTAGAACGCACCCGCCTCTACCAACTCACTCACAGTAAGAGCCGGCCTTTCTGCTCTATCGCCACCATGTGGCCGGAGATGCTACTACACCCATTCCAAGGTATCTTCCTTTGCCACTGGATTTGACCTTTGTAAAATTACATTGTGTTATGTATTGCTTAGTCATGACCTTGTCAGGAGCAACTTACACTTTAATATACTATCAATTTATATAGCTGGATATACGCGGAAGCAGTTGAGTTTTAGTACTGTCTGTGATATAATTTATATATATATATATATATATATATATATATATATACTCAGTGAGCACTTTATTAGGTATTCATTAGACTTATTTTTTCACTGTTGTAATGTGTGGTTATTTGCGTTTCTGTCACCTTCCTGTTAGCTTCGATCAGTCTGTCCATTCTCCTCTGACGTCTCTCATCAACAAGGCGTTTCTGTCTTTTTTTTTGCACCATTCTTTGCAAACTCTATAAGTACTATAAGATTAGTGTGCATGACAATCCCAGGAGATCAGCAGGTGAAACCACCAACAATCACTCCACTGTCAAACCCACTTAGATCACATTTTTCCCAATTCTGGTGGTTGATGTGAACTTTAACTGAAGTTCCTGACCCATATCTCATGATTGTATGAATTGCACTGCTGTGTATGTGTTCTTACTAATTTGAACTAATACAATAACAAACACTAGTTTAGATGGGAGGGCCTGGAAAAGCACTAGTGTGATACAGCACAAGTTGTCATTATCTCCTATAAAATAATCCTTGGTTCCTGCCTAAATTTGGGAAGATTGATCTTCGTCGATGAGATGTCTGCCCAATTCTGTGTTTTGTTTAAATCTTTTGGAATTTCAGTGGCCTCCACGCGCTCATTAGTATGCAGCAGCTAATGCCGTTCTTCAGCTGGAGAAATCTCATGGTAATAAACGGGAGACGGGCAATCAGGTTATTATGCAAATCAATTCAGTTTCTGCAATACACGTAGTGCATATTCATGGGGCTATAAATGAACTAGGCCCTCGAGTGATTGGTTATTGGGAGTGAATGTTAACTCATACAGGTAATATTAGAGCTGTGGTTTGAGATGTCTGCAGATGCGAATCTATCACTCAATCAATCTATCAACTTCCCCTGTTTCACGAACCTTTCTGGGGACCAGCTTATTCATCTTCATGATGCTTCCGTCCTGTTGGTTGTATGTGGGTCTTTGAATTTATATGACATAAAATGCCCTTGTGTGCTGCTTGGAAGAGAAATTGACGTGATTAGTAACGGAAAGAAATGAATATGACACGGGACCAGACCCTGTGTCTTTACCCGGGATGTAGCTAGGAATTCCAGCCTCCCTGAAAGAATATTGAGAATATTTTTTAATTGAGATATTAAGAATATATACGGAAGCCATGTACCTGGATTCCTATGGAAGGCTGCCATGTTTGACTGTGGGGCTTTTAGGCACGAGGGCATTCGCATTGAAGATGAATGAATAGGAATGAAAATAAATCTGTGTGGCTCAGTCAAAAAAAAAAAAAAGAATCAGTCCCTGGATAATTAGTGTCTAGAAATTTTAGAATTTAAATGGAGTATAATTTAGTTTAATTTTGGTAGGGTAAAGTTGTATTTTTCAATGGACTTGAGCTTTTTGACACCAGAGACTTAGTAATTGCAATACCTCCGGTAACCACTGGAGCTTGTGAGATTCTGGGGGAATGTCAATCCCTGCCCCCCCCCTGTGTCAGACACACTAGTTAATGTAATCAATCCATTGCACACATGCATAACCGTATTAAACACACACACACACACACAGGAATGAAAGAGACGTTTTTTCAACACATCCCTATTTATTAATAATGATAATAAAATTATGCATGATGAACATGATGACTGAAGCATGTTTAGAATGGAACAAATAATTATCATTGTTCTTTTGTATGTTACATGGCAGGGGTGGGATAAAAAATATGAACATTTTTTCATCAGAAATTGTAATGCAGAAATATCAAAGAGTGGTTCGCCTCACCACCTCAAGAGTTCTGGAATCGGGTCCTGCAACCTAATCACATTTTATACCAGGGTAGGAAAAATGTATTCTACATACTGCACTCGTACCTATACCTTGCCAACGAACAAAAAATAATTTACAATAAAAAAAGTTATCTTACTGTCATCTATAACATCATTGCACCAATGTTCTTTATATACAAGTGTTGTGTCTCTTTATTTGACTTTTCCCTGTAGTTACAGTGAAGCCTAGGTGAATTTCTACGCAAAACACTCGCGCCAAGTTCTTTCTTTCACTTGTCTATAAAAAGACATTCATGGTGAAACCATAACCGGTTTCCATCCGCTCTGGGAGTCACGGTCTCCTGTCTTCAGTCACTGTCCACGGATCATAACCGTGCTTTCCGCAGGCTGCCAACGGTACAACTGTAATGGGAAGTATAGCGCACGACAGTGACTTGGCGTGTAACGGGAGGTATCCGAGGTATTCTGCGTCGTCCGGCTGTAATGTAACGATGCGTTTCGCCACCGTCGCTGTTCCAGGGGCAGCGTCCGGAGTCCTCGTTCCCATGGGAACCAACGGGAAAATCTACAAGACTGGGAAGTGACAAATCCGCACCCGGAGCACAGTCTCAGTGGTAAGTTCCTCTGCTACTGGCTTCAGTGTACGCTAGTGACTGTTGGTACTTACCATCAGTTACAATTTTTTTTTTTTTCGGTAAGCAAAGGACTAAACTAAAGTTTTCCCATTCGAAAGGTAACAGTAACAGAAAAACCGATGCAATGACGGAAGATGCGTCCAATAATATAAAGATAAATATACTGTATATAACAAATGCACAAAAACAGCAGTGATATACTCTGGGCACTCGACGTGTAGGATGTGAGGGCTAGAGGCACCGCATTGCAAAAAGCCCCCACACCACAGCCGGGCAGTACATGGGTCGAGAACGCAACTTAGAAGCTACAGTGCGCAGCAGCCGCCTGCACTGAAATATACCGCCGCGATGCGTCTAAACGGAAAACTACAGCGAATGTGTACTCAAAAAAAAAAAAAAAGGAAAAAAAAAAAGCCCAGTCTTGTTGGTTTTAGTTTGTTCATGTTTCAGTGCGAAAGCGCATGTTAGCAGCAGGAGTGCTCCGGCTCTGCAGTCAGGAGAAGACTCGCATCCGTCCCTCAAGCTCACAAAGTACAGCTAGTAAGTAACGACTCAATACTGATGTTAAAACAAAATACTGATGGCGATGGCAGGTTTAATACTCTAAAGCTTGAATATAAATATATGTACAGATGCAGCACGCGATGGAAGGGTTCTAAGCCGAATGAGACGCGTGTACGGGTTTGACCTCATACGAAAGCAAAGGAAATCGGTTAGGTGAAACGTCTCGTTACCGAGGGCTCCCCCGAATTTGAAATCACCCACGGCAATCTTGGCGATGCTTCTGCAAGGAAACCCTCAAGTGACTAAACAGGCGTGTAGCTACACAGGCGAGGGAGCGCGTTGCGTATTTACTGGCCATCTTTAGAGTTTCTCTTAAGAGTTTTATCTTATTAAAGAGGGAAATACAGCAGCTTACGCCCCATTACTCATAGCTGTAAGGAAAAAGGAAATTAAGGGCGGACATTTTGTAAAACGGACCCAGGCGCTCTCGTGTACTACTTTAATCTTACCACCCCCATGACAATTGGCAATCATGGGGGGGCTGCACTTTATTCTAAATGAATAGCCTAAATGAAGCAACCACCGCTTTATGGGCACTATAAGAGCCTCTATAAGCACTATAAAAGCCTCTATAAGTACTCTAAGAGCCTTTATAAGCACTATAAGGGCCGTTATAAGCACTATACGAGGTGGCAATCCGAGGCTGCAGAATGCAGAGAGCTTGCTACGAACCCTGTTGAAAACGGAGCGCAGCGCCATTTTGAGAATGGTTGGAGGAGGTGAGATTGGAAATGGGTCACATACAGTACATTGGTATGCGACTCTTTTCCATCTTGAGTCACTGCACGCACACTTTCACCAAGCACGGCTATCGAAGACCTTGGACAAAATCCAAAATCACCTGGAAACAATCGTTCTAAATTACAAGCTAAAACCGCAAACAATGCCCCATGCACTATATCTTAAATTATCATGTAAAAAAAAAAAAAAATCAGTCTTTAAGGGATTATTACAACCACATTGGCACTGATGAATGATTTGCTTATGTTACAAATGATGGGATTTTTGCTACTTATTGCCCATAGCTTTAATTTATGTCATCACTAGTTAATAAACGCCCATCTTCCCCTGCACAACACAAAAGTGTTTAATGTTACATGCTTATAAGGGTGTTTTAGAGCACTTACAAAATGAAATGGACACTTTTAACCCTTTGAAGAGTAGGTTTTTTGGAATGTTTTTTCCCAACATTCTAAGTCAGTGTTCTAGAACTCCACTGCTTTCAATTACCAGTAGGGATTGTTCCATCAGCATTGGAACGTTCGGTTAAGAACATTCTAATCACATATTTGTGATTTCACACCTTAAAGGGTTAAAAGTCATGTGTCTACCAACTGGGCCCATTGAAAGTACGTCAGGATTGTGCACTAGATGTCTAGAAGAAGAGCTAGAAGTAGTTTCTTGGAGATTGTGCACATCACCAGTCTCTCTGTAAGGCCTTAGTGGGCTTAAAGCGTTGATGTGGTCCTGTTAAAAGTACATGAGAGGAGGTGTGACAGAGACTTGAGGGTTCTGTCTATGGCCATGTGCACAAATGAGAGGCCATGAAGCCTGGCTGGGGATGGTGGCATGTGACTGAGAGGGACCACACACAGGGAAAGGCAGCCGTCTGGTTCTGAGGTTCAAGTGAACAGGTTTTTGAGAGCAAAGTCAAACACCACGCTATTCTGTATGTTTCGCAAATGTTTCGGGGGTGGGGGGGGGTGGGGGTTCCTCCTTTTACTCTCATTCCTAACACCCACTAACACCGCCCCCCCCCCCAAAGTTTACCCAATGAGCTGATAGAGTCAGTCCAACCCAAAGTTTACTCAAAGGGTTTACAGCCCGGTCAAACATAAACCCAAAGTTAAAGTTCACGTGAGGGCCGAAACACCCGGTTCCCTTACTGGTCCTGACCACCATCGGAGGGTGTGGAGGGACTGCCGCATCGCCCAACCCAAACGGCAGGGGATGGAACTGTCACTAACCCGATGGAGAAAACGGCCCACAGTAAGCGGAAACTTCTCACCCTGTTTTCCATGAACTACAAATACACACCGGCACTTCGGTCCGCTCTCTTCCAGGCCTCGGAATTCCACATTTCCTGACCCCCCCCCCCCCCCCCCCCCACTTTAATTTCCACCTCACCCGCCCCCCTCCCCCCCCCCCATTGCTTAAGCTTTTCCACAATTTTAAATATATATATAAAGAATATATACAAACCAAGCCCTTCCCCCAAACTCTGCACTGCATCAACAGACTGAGACTGTTGCCTTACAACTTCCACAGAAAGGGGAACACAGGGGCTTCCGTTTTTCATTAGTCTCGGCATTTACGACGTACGACATACGCCTAAGAAACGAAATCAGGTTGTTGGTTCTGCGCGGTCATTTTCCTTACCGAGGATGTCTGCTCAACAAATCGGTATCGCAGGCAGCCAAGCCAGCAGTGGCAGTATTACTAGCAATTCAGTGACAAGGGGTCGAAGAGAGAACCACTACACTACAAATGATCTCCGGTGCGCCTATGTGTGCAGGCCCAGCTGAGGAACCCTGAAGCTACACAGTGCAGATGTGTGTTAGCCTGCCAAACTCAAAACCGGGAGCTTTGGGTTAAGAACTGCCGTGTTCTGTGTTCAGAAACACAGCGAAAAGGATCGAAGACCTCTTATGACTTCCTTATTTGTCTTATTCTTTTGTGATCGCCCCCCCCCCCCCCAAATTCAGCTCCAATCAGTCTGTCTTTCAGGAATGTCCTTTTTTTTTTGTGTTTGTTTGTTTTTTTTTTGCGGATTTTGTCCTGTTGCCGTTCTTGCACGCGCTGGGTTTGGGGACAGGTGAAAGGAGGGGCTCTGTGGGACTGGCTCCTCCAGGCTGGGCACACCTATGACGGGTCAGAGGTCTTCAGGGCATCCACCTTGGTCTCCAGGTCTGTGATCTGAACACACACACAACCAGTATGAGACCCTATTCAGTACCCCCCCCCCCCCACACACACACACACAACCAGTATGAGACCCTATCCAGTACCCCCTCCACACACACACACACACACACACACACACACACACAACCAGTGTGAGACCCTATCCAGTACACACACACACACACACACAACCAGTGTGAGACACTATCCAGTACCCTCACACACACACACACACACAACCAGTGTGAGACACTATCCAGTACCCCCACACACACACACACACACACACACACACACACACACAACCACAACCAGTGTGAGACACTATCCAGTACCCACACGCACACACACGCTCGCACACAAACACACACACACACATGCACGCACACACACATGCACAGGCTGAAAAACACGCATGCACACACACACACACACACACACACACACACACACACACACGCACACACAGAGTGTTTCCTATAGTCATACCCCTAATCTGATGTATACTTGATTACCAGTAATGAAAGTCAGTGTTTACTTATATCCAATCCATGGCATGACAATATTGAAGCTCAATCTAAGGGGAGAGTATTGTGTGTGTGTGTGTGTGTGTGCATTTGTCTGCAGTGCGTCGTATTTTTGCATGAAATAAGTATTTGATCCCCTACCAATCAGCAATAATTCTGGCTCCCACAGACCAGTTAGTTTTCCATTAAGAAGCACTCCTAATCTCAACTCATTACCCAAAACACCTGTGTCATCATTATGTAGCTGTATAAAGACACCTGTCCACACAATCAATCAGATTCCAATGTTTCCACCATGGCCAAGACAAAGGAGCTGTCTAAGGACATCAGGGAATTGTAGCCCTGCACAAGGCTGGGATGGGCTACAAGAAAATAAGCAAGCAGCTTGGTGAGAAGTTAACAACTGTTGGAGCAATTATTAGAAAATGGAAGAAACGCAAAGTCACCGCCAATCTCCCTCGGTCTGGGGCTCCACGCATGATCTCGCCTCGTGGGATATCAATGATCATGAGAAAGGTCAGGGATCAGCCCAGTACTACACAGGAGGAGCTTGTTAATGACCTGAAGGCAGTTGGGACCACAGTCACGAAGACAACCATCAGTAACACACTACACCGTGAAGGATTCAAATCCTGCTGCTCGCGCAAGGTTCCTCTGCTGAAGAAGGCTCATGTACAGGCCCGTCTGAAGTTTGCCAAAGAACACCTGGATGATCCAGATGAGGCTTGGGAGAAGGTGATGTGGTCAGATGAGACCAAAATTGAGCTATTTGGCATCAACTCGACTCGCCATGTTTGGAGGAAGAGCATGCTGAGTACAACCCCAAGAACACCATCCCCACTGTGAAACATGGAGGTGGAAACCTTATGCTTTGGGGGTGTTTCTCAGCTAAGGGGACAGGACAACTTCACCGTATCGAGGGGAGGATGAATGGGGCCATGTACCAGGAAATTTTGGGCGACAACCTCCTTCCCTCAGTGAGAGCACTGAAAATGGGTCATGGATGGGTCTTCCAACATGACAATGACCCAAAACATATGGCCAAGGCAACAAAGGAGTGGCTCAAAAAGAAGCATATTAAGGTCCTGGAGTGGCCTAGCCAGTCTCCAGACCTAAATCCCATCAAAAATCTGTGGAGGGAGCTGAAGCTTCGAGTTGCCAAGCGACAGCCTCGGAACCTTAAGGATTTGGAGAGGATCTGCAAAGAGGAGTGGACCAAAATCCCTCCCAAGATCTGTGCAAACCTGGTGAAAAACTACAACAAACGTCTGACCTCTGTGCTTGCCAACAAAGGTTTCTCCACCAAGTATTAAGTCATATTGTTCCATGGATCAAATACTTATTTCATGTGAAAATATGATATTAAATTAATAAAATTTATATGATGTTGTTATTGTGGATTATTTTGTGATATTCTGTCTCTCAATGTTAAAATGTGCCTATGATTAAAATTCTACACAGTTCCATTCTTTGTAAGTGGGCAAACCTATAAAATCAGCAAGGGATCAAATAATTACTGCTCCCACTGTACATGCTAACCCATACACACATGCTAACTCATTCACATACATGCTAACCCATACACACATGCTAACTCATTCACATACATGCTAACCCATACACACATGCTAACTCATTCACACTTAGGGTCACGTGTGAGGTCAGACGCCCCAGTGAGGCTCCTGCGTTACCTGGTCCTGCAGAGTCTCCGTCTCCTCTTTTTGGGTTGCTTCCGTTTCCTCTTGAGCCCGGCGCTGCGCTGTCTCCTTCTTCAGGAACTCGATCTCCCTGGAAACCGAGCAGAGGGGGGGAGGGGTCAGAGAGACGCACACAGCCACACAGGGAGTGGGCCGAATGTAAAGCCCCACGCAATGCTTCACAGGTCAGATACTGCAGCGCGTCACCTTTCTGATCAAACTCAACTGCACCACTTCATTTTCAGTTAATGTCTAATGCGTTTATGTTCCCAAATGTATTTAATACAGAATGTCTTCTGGGCCACACAAAGAAAAAATGTGTCACTTAAAAAAAAAAATCTCAATAATTTGTGCCCAAGAAAAACACATATCCCAGAATGCCCTGCCCTTACTTCTGCTGGTACTCCTTGATGAGGCGCTTGGCCTTGCAGTACTTGCGCTCCAGGGTCTGGTACTGCGACTGCGTCTCCTTCAGGTGCTCGTCCACCGCCTGGCACAGGCTCTGCGCCTCCATCCAGTAGCCCTCCAGCTTCTCCATGCGCTCCTTGTTCTCCTGCACGCTCTGCTCCAGCTGCGCCTTCTCCATGCGCCAGCGCAGCTTGTCCTGCTCGGCGTGTGCCAGCTGCGCATGCGCAGACAGAGGGAGTCATTCACGGGGCCTGACACCCAGCATAGATTTGAGGGTACAATCATGAGACTGCTTTTATTGTATTTTATTTATTCCGTTTCTTTGTTTTACTGTGTGTCTGGCCACTAGGTGGCGACATTGAGTCAACACACCAACACTAAAAGCGCAAGGGACTGGATTTATCCACCATTTTATATTTACTTATAGTTCCATTGGAGCTGGTGGCTATGAGGCGATCAATGTTTGCATTAAAGTCTGGATTTACATTCTGCTCTTTGGGCACGGTCACAACAACTTTTAGTTTATACTGGAACGATTTGAGGTCGTCGCGATCATCGTGCCCAACGCTGAAACATAAATTGTATTAAACTTTGACCCCATCGCTGGTTCAGTTGTCATGACAACCTTATTATAGAATGTTCTTGTCTGTAATTATCTTCTGCAAGCTCTCGTCAACTAGCTTCCATGTGTTCAGCTCGCGATGGCTCTACTTTGGTGATGCCTTCTTGAGTTTATAGTTTTTATGAAAATACTTTTTACCAAAATCAATGTTGAGCGATAATGGAGTGTTGACGATATCCACTGGCCGATCACTCATCACTGGGCTGATAAGACATCACCTAACTCTACGCTGGTCTAATAATACATCACCTAACTATACACTGATCTAATAATACATCACCTAACTCTACACTGGTCTAATAATACATCACCTAACTATACGCTGGGCTGATAAGACATCACCTAACTGTACGCTGGTCTAATAATACATCACCTAACTACGCTGGGCTGATAAGACATCACCTAACTCTACGCTGGGCTGATAAGACATCACCTAACTATACGCTGGTCTAATAATACATCACCTAACTATACGCTGGTCTAATAATACATCACCTAAATATACGCTGGGCTGATAAGACAATACCTAACTCTCCGCTGGCCTTTACTTAGGGATATCAGACAACATGCACAGCTGGTGAATGAGGTGGTAGCCATCAGAAAGGACCATGGTTTGGGGGAGTGCTGGAGACTTTCAAACATACAAAATAACGGTACATTCCTTCAATATACGACTCAGACTGGATGTTATATTGTCCGGAAGGGACCACAAACTGCACCTGTACAAATAATTTGATCATTTCTGGTGGAAAAGGGGGCGCATCTGGCAACCCTGCTGTAACTGTGACTGCTGAGCAGGCAGCCTCACGGAGCTCTTACCTTCCGCTTCAGCTGCTGGATCTCAGCCTCGGTGACCGCGTGCTTGATCTGGAGCTGAGGAAAGGGGGGGGCGACCGAGGGGTTAAAACCGCACGCAGCTCAGCACACTAACAGTCCAGTCCAGTCATCTGTGTCCCAACACACGCGCGTTTATATTCTGCTGCAGCACAGTTAGCATGCTAAAGCCCTGGCTCCTGTACGAGATCCTATCCCACACTCTTTATCACCAGGAGACCTATCCCACACTCTTTATCACCAGGAGACCTATCCCACACTCTTCATCACCAGGTGACCTATCCCACACTCTTTATCACCAGGAGACCTATCCCACACTCTTCATCACCAGGTGACCTATCCCACACTCTTTATCACCAGGAGACCTATCCCACACTCTTCATCACCAGGTGACCTATCCCACACTCTTCATCACCAGGTGACCTATCCCACACTCTTCATACCCAGGTGACCTATCCCACTCTCTTCATACCCAGGTGACCTATCCCACACTCTGAGACCTATCCCACACTCTTCATCACCAGGAGACCTATCCCACACTCTTCATCACCAGGTGACCTATCCCACACTCTTCATCACCAGGTGACCTATCCCACACTCTTCATCACCAGGTGACCTATCCCACACTCTTCATCACCAGGTGACCTATCCCAAACTCTTCATACCCAGGTGACCTATCCCACACTCTTCATCACCAGGTGACCTATCCCACTCTCTTTATCACTTGGTAACAACTTGGTAAATTTAGGGTTGCATCAGAAAAAATGTTTTGGAACCCCTGTGCTAAGCCTAGCTACACCTCCCTGGCATCACTATGAGAGATGCACCTTTAGCCGTTTTCCACCTATACCCCGCCGTTCTTTTGACAGCTTACATAATCAGGTTTTATAATGAAATATAAACCTGGCAGAAATCTGAGCCTGAAGGCGTGATTAAGCTGCCTTTAAAAGCGCTGACACTGTGAACAGTCAACACTCCAGTAACCCGGTGTTCACTTTTTCACAGGCTCAGAGTGACTGAAAAAAACCATGGAAAAACAGAGTTTATATGAGTTTTTTTATTCTTTCGAACACCTCACCAGTAACTGAAAGTCTGTTTGACCTAAACCTGATATAGGTTTGTCAATGCTTGACTTCCCCACCTGTGTTAGCATTACTGCTATTATCCATATGTGCCGTTTAGTCAACTGTGTCTTCACAAATCAAAATGGCGGAGGCATTAGTGACTAGTGCTGCTGAGCTACAGTCACTGCTGTTCCTGCGTTAGCATTACTGTTATTATCCGTGTGTGCTGCTCATTCAATAGGTTTTTTCTGTGTTGTACATTCCATCCCTCGAGTATCCATATACGTGTGTCTTCACAAAACAGAACCTTAGCTGAATTATTATTCACCTCTTTGAACTTGTGCGCCAGTTTCTCGGGGTCCATCTCCACGGGCGACAGCATGTCCTCGTTCTCGGCCAGGTCAAAGACCTCGATGGCGTTCGGGAACATGGGGCTCATCTCCTCCTCTTCGTCCGTGGCGTACTCTCCAGTCTGTGTGCGTTAGGGGGGGGGGGCACAGCTCAGTGCGTACCAAGATTGGGGGGTCCCTACCATTTCAGTTCAGTCAAATGAGGAAAGTAATTCTAATTAAGTTCATTAATTAGAGAAAAAACCCCATGATGTTCTGTGAGGGTTTGTCGATTAATGACTTGAATTTCAATTCATTTCCCCAAATTTAAATGGAAGTGACCATCGCCCTGCGTGGCAGCTCATCACGGCCTGATGTGGGTGAGGACTGTGTTCGCATCCGTGCGATTGAGAGTCCCACAGCACACAGTGTACCCCACCCCGATCAGACTAAAGTGGAAATTATCTATTTAACAGAGTCCTTCTGAGTGATATGAGAACACGCACCGTAACTCACAATGGAGGGCTTATGTCATCACAGTCTACCCAGAATGCACTGCAAAGAAAATAAAAGGCTTCCGAGCAGGTAATTGATCCAAACCCAGTTAGAGAGGAGATAGGGTTGAGCTGGAAGTTAAAGTAGAACTCGGGGAATTGATACCGCACAGCCAATACAGCAGTTATAAAAGAAATGGGAGCCATTTGCACAGAATATCGATCATGTCTAGTTGCTATAAAAAGAGGATTTCCGGTTTTATGCTGTGCGTACCATCTTGTATTACATGCTGCACTAGAGAAAATGAGTTTCACTCCAAACCGTGGTTGATATCGCCAGGACCTGACACCCAGTGTAGATTTGATGGTAGGATCATGAGTGTGTGTTTATTCTGTGCCTTTGTTTTATTGAGGTCTGGCCACTAGGTGGCAACATTGAGTCAACACACCAACAAAACCATGAGGGAATTGTAACGGGGCAGCAGACATCGCCACAGACTGGATTTATCCACCATTTTATATTTACTTATAGTTCCAAAACCGGTGGCTATGAGGCCACGATATTAACAGGATTGACTTGGTTTTGTGAAGATAATATCAATAATCGCATAACCACGTTGTATTAAATTTTAATTGTCGGAGCAGGTGACAGGCTCATTGCACACACGTGCAAATCAGGGCTCAGTGGACCCGGCGAAAATCAGATTATCAAATCGGAAAATTATTTAATTTACTGCAGCGACTCTGAATCACAGTCCACGGCTGTAACATCTCTGCTGTGCACACGCTGAAAGGCGAAGCTGAGCGAGCCACACTGCACAGACCGTGCCCTGTCTCCGCGCTCCACCCACTCTCCAACTCCCACTCCGCACATCCGCGGGGAATTCTGGGCTCCCTGAAAGAAAACCTGCACCTGGATCTTTTTTTAACCCCTTCCTGCAGTCTGGCAACCCCTCGCCCAGTTTTGCAGTGTTCCACTTTGAGGCTTCATACCTCCAGAGATGAGCATTGCTGAGACTTGAAAAATGGCTTGAATGATGACGTTCCATTTACGACGCCATTTAGTTTATTTTCATATAACTTAGGATAGAAATACAGTGCGACAAATGCGAAACAATGCCAGCATTGTAAATGCCTACCCCCGCTTCCTATTTGCTACTTCAATATTGGGTAAGATTGTATACGTATTCCATATTTAGTCGTAGATATCGATAGTAGAATAACGTGGAGTAATTACACAAGAAATCCTCTAGTTGATTTTGCTATTCAGTGAGCAGCGTTGGAATACCTTCAGGCAATTTTTGCCTTTATCTTGGTGCTATGATTTAATTTAAAACATTTTGGCGGTGAAATGTTCATATGTATCCTTGAGCTCATGCTACCAGATATAGTCCAGTGGGTCACTGGACAGGGGGTGCTGGTCGAGTGTTAACTGGTCGAATTATGCGACAATGCTGGCATTTTTAGTAAAAACATTTTTTACGTTGCTTAGTAATGAAACTGTAAAACATAGTTTGTTGTTTCCTCTCATAGTTTGGTTGCAGGAGCGCAGAATGTCTGTGCTGAGCAGTCTCTCAGTGTCGGCACCATGTCCACTCGGGGGCCTTGCACCAAGGGGCCAATGAAACAAACGTCATTTTTGTATTCCAGTATTATGCAGCACGGTGGATCTGGTTACAGAAACACCCAGGATTGAAAACAGGACAAGACGGGCAGTTGGATTCCCCCACACTCTCCACGCCGTGCGCTCTGTGCTAATCCCCAGAGCCTGCCCATTCTGATGCCTGCCAGTGGCATGCTGTTGCTGAGGAAACGCAGGCTCTGGAATAGGGGTCGAGCTGGCATTACATCAGAGAACTAGTCACGTCCTCCATTTGATCAAGACTGCCATGATTTACACTCAGAGTTGGGGTCGTGGTTGTGGTTGGGGTCAGAGTTGGGGTTGTGGTAAGGGTTGTGATTGGGGTCAGAGTTGGAGTTGTGGTTGGGGTTAGGGTCAGAGTTGGGGTTAGGGTTTGGGGTCAAGAGTTGGGGTTAGGGGGTTTGGGGTTGTGGTAAGGGTTGTGGTTGGGGTTAGGGTCAGAGTTGGGGTTAAGATTTGGGGTCAAGAGTTGGGGTTAGGGGGTTTGGGGTTGTGGTAAGGGTTGTGGTTAGGGTCAGAGTTGGGGTTCGGGATGGGGGTCAGAGTTGGGGTTGGAGTTAGGGGGTTGGGGTTTGGGGTTGTGGTTAGGGTTTGGGGTTGTGATAAGGGTTATGGTTAGGGTCAGAGTTGAGGTTAGGGTCTGAGGTCAGAGTTGGGGTTGTTGTTGTGGTTGGGGTCAGGGTCAGAGTTGGGGTTGTGGTTGGGGTTGGGGTCAGGGTCAGAGTTGGGGTTGTGGTTGGGGTCAGGGTCAGAGTTGGGGTTGTGGTTAGGGTTGGGGTTGTGGTTGGGGTGGTTGTGGTTAGGGTTGGGATTGGGGGTTGGGGTTAGGGTCAGAGTTGGGGTTGTGGTTAGGGTTGGGATTGGGGGGTTGGCGCACACTGACCTCGTCCTCGTCCTCCATGTACTGGGAGTAGCGCTGCTCCATCATCTCACGCTGCCAGCGCTCCTGGTCCAGGGTCTGCTGGATGAGCTGGGCCACCTCGCTCTGCTCGCCCGGTTTCTCCCGGCCAATCATGAACCTGCAAACGTGGAATGACACCGCTTAGCCAAATCACACAGACGGGAGGTTCATCGCTGAGTCTCATCGTGAGACAGAGAGAGGAGGCATCTCCCATGGCTATTCTTCCCTTTACATCCCCATGAACATTCTCCTGATGAGAAAGTTTATCATTCCTGTCAGAACTTCACTCACTCGCTAACACTATTCCTCAGTGTGAGCGGGGAAAAGCTTTTCATGTTAACAGAAAAAATATGAGGGATACATTTTCAATTAGCCAGAAAACACATATATATACATAAATATTATAAAATACATAATTGGAAAAGTAACATGTACTTTCATAAACTTGCAATCACCTCACAATAACAACAACGTCGGCTGAGTTATGCTGGAAGTGTATTCCATATTACTGTGTAAGGGTGGGGCACCAGTACTGTATTTTGCGTGGGTTAGCAGGCACCAGCACTCTGTCCTGATTGGTCAGCGCTGTGTGACTCATTCTTGCTTTTCAGGAAGGAAGCCCTGCATTGGCTGGCCTAAGCTGAGCAAAGCAATGGCTGGTAATTAAGTACAAAAATAACAACTTGCTGAAACAGACCTGAGCATCAAATTCCTGTAGACGGCTCAGCACACATTCGCCAGAGAGAAGCCCTGTCTAAATGTGAGGTTTCTGCCAAAGCTAAGTAATATCACCTGTCCATTGAGCTGCAGCAGCATAATTACGGCTCATAATCTTCTTTGTGTCTTTTTATTCAGAAAACTGAACAAGAAATGATTGATTATTATCACAAGCAGGCAACACCCAGACTTTGTTTGAACGGGTGAGGGTTTATTTTAGAGTGAGCAATTTACAGAGGCGGAATGTTCTGGAGCAGAATGTTCATTTCTGTCTGGATGTGATGACATGCACGGTCGATGTGCCTCTGTCCCCGTTAAACGCTGATCTGCGTTGCCGGGAGACCGAGCGCAGACCTGTGATGGCAGAGGGTCTTCATTAACTGACTGAAGGGGTTTATTAATAGACATGTCCGCCCTCCTGCTCCTGAAATTACTTCTTTATTGGGAAACACCTTCTATCCTCCAGGGAGTCCGAGAGAGAAACCCTGCACATGAGTATCTTTTTTTTATCTTTATTATCTCTGCCCTGTATTTGCTATGACCAGTTACCTGCAATAAGTACAATTAATTCACAGATAGGATTATCAAGTTGTTCTAAATCCTAACCTTGACCGACCTTGACCGAATCCGATCCTGCCTGGGAGTGGGAGAGTACACTAATCGTTTTCTTACAGAGCTGATTTTGGCTGCAACTGTCTGTGATAGGTCATAATTGCACCTCCCAGTATCTGGTTCAGAATGACCAGATCAAGCCTAAATCCAGTCCATGACACATCAGCTCTCTGGTGACCATAAACGCACTGGTTTGAGCTGGATTCTCAGGGGCGTGTGCGGTACAGGTTAATGTTAGCGCTGTGCTGGTTTGAGCTGGATTCTCAGGCGTGTGCGGTACGGGTTAATGTTAGCGGTACCGGTTAATGTTAGCGGTACCGGTTAATGTTAGCGTGGCGCTGCTTGAGCCAGATTCACAGGCATGGGCGGTACGGGTTAATGTTAGCGGTACCGGTTAATGTTAGCGTGGCGCTGCGTGAGCCAGATTCACAGGCATGGGCGGTACGGGTTAATGTTAGCGGTACCGGTTAATGTTAGCGTGGCGCTGCGTGAGCCAGATTCACAGGCATGGGCGGTACGGGTTAATGTTAGGGCTGTGCTGGTTTGAGCTGGATTCTCAGGCATGTGCGGTACGGGTTAATGTTAGCGCTGTGCTGGTTTGAGCTGGATTCTCAGGCATGGGCGGTACGGGTTAATGTTAGCGTGGCGCTGCTTGAGCCAGATTCACAGGCTTGGGCGGTCCGGGTTAATGTTAGGGCTGTGCTGGTTTGAGCTGGATTCTCAGGCATGTGCGGTACGGGTTAATGTTAGCGGTACGGGTTAATGTTAGCGTGGCGCTGCTTGAGCCAGATTCACAGGCATGGGCGGTACGGGTTAATGTTAGCGTGGCGCTGGGCTCACCTGACTGTGCCGCTGGTGTTCCTCAGGACGGACGCGGCGAAGCTCTGGGTCACACCCACCAGGCTGGTGCCATCCACCTCCACGATGAGGTCATTCACCTGGATCCTTGGAGGAAGAGGAGGAAGACGAGCGAGCGGGAGCTCAGTGACAGTCCCCCACACACACACACACACACACACACACAGCAGGGCCTGGTGTGAATCAGCTGTGAGGCTCATGTGAGCTGAGCTATGTGAGGAATCTCTGTGCGTCTACAACAGTGTCAGAGGGGAGATCTGGGAGAGGATGTGTGTGCTGCCTGTTCAGACCCCATCAAACACCGCAGGGGTCATCCTGATGGATCACTCAGCACGGGGGTGCGGGGGAGGAGCCTTTTCGCTACCTCCGGGCTGACCGCTTAACTGCCAGTGTGATGTCACAGGACAGCGAAATTGATCCAAACACCCTGATACGACCTGCCCGTTGCAGAGGGAACTGTGAAATCCCCTCTCCTGCACCCTCCGTACCTGCCGTCCCGGTGCGCTGCCCCTCCGTCCGTGACCGTCTTCACGAAGATGCCGAGCTTCTCCAGGCCCATGTCTGCACCGGCGCCCATGCCGATGATGCTGATCCCCAGACCGTCTCCATCTGGAGGGGGGAGGCGGGAGAGCAGACCGTTCTCCTCATGTTCATTCTGAGCAGGGGCGCCCAACCACACGCCGCGGGCGAGCATGCAGGTTTTCATTCCAGCCAATCACTGCACCTCCTGATCTCACTACTCCACACACCATCAACCAGAGGGAGAACTAGTGAGCGAAACTGTGTAGCGATTGGTGGGGAATGAACACCAGCATACTCTCGGCCCTGATTTAGAACTTAGATTGAATTTAGATTCAAACGTGGAGAAGCTAGCCTGATTCACAAGTTAGCATTGTGTCTCCTTGTGCTAAGGTTACGGACAGTTCATCGTCGGAATTTCACGTTTTTACGACCCATTCAAATTTGATAGTCTACAACCATGAAAGTATAAAAAAGCATGCATGTCTCAAAGGATTGTGTGAGGACCATTGGATTTAAATCTGGTCCAAGTTATTTTTGGGCAAAAAAAAAGTACTTTTAAGATGTGACATAGCAGTGGTGCAACATAGCTACTCTTAGTATCTGGGGAGCCTGTGGCGATTGCAGTCCATGTGCAAAAGTCACTGTTTATTACACTGAGCAACTGCGGTCAAAGTGATACACAGTTGCAGTCCGTAAGTATTTGGACAGTGGTACAATTTCTGCTCTTTTGGCTCTCTAACCCCAGCACATTGGATTTTGAATAAAACAATGAGTGTGAGGTTAAAGTGCAGGGAGGGATGGAGGCCCCACCTTTCTCCAGCTCCACGGGGAACAGGTCCAGCCGCTCCACCCTCTTCTCCAGCTCGTACTCGGCCGAGGCAGCCATAGGGTCCACGTCATCATTGCGCCGGTCATACTCCTCATTAGAGTATGTGGTGAAGACCTGAGAGAGAGAGAGAGGGGGGGGAGAAAGAGAGGGGGAGAGATGAGGGAGAGATAGCGAGAGAGGTGGCAGAGAGAGAGAGAGAAGCACAAGTTAATAACAATCCCTTATTTTAATCTCAAAAAAGGGAAAGTATAACAGACTTGACCTCACGCAGAACCTCACTTCATGTGGAACATCACCATATGCAGTTGAATACAGACTTGTGCCCTACATTACAGAATACAGACTTGTGCATTTACAGTTCGTCATAATGACATATGACGGCCCCAGAGACTTTGCGACTGGGAATTGCTGTTCCAAAACTGCTGTTTTGGGAACCACTGTGCCACTGCACTGTAGAGTAATGACGGTGACGGTTGTAGTGCACTGCAGAGCCACAGGGACAGCTCAGCGGGCGTGTTGTGACTGAGCGCGTGCGAGTCACAGCCAAAGGCTTCCAGTCGCGTTTGGTTTCCACAGCGGTTACAGACTTTTCCATGCTTTCTGTAAAGAGCTGACACAGCTAAACATTTCCCAGAATGCACCACTAAGGACTAAACAGCAGCATCTGTGCATCACAGTAGAATCATCTCTCTGGGAGCAGAGGGCCTGAACTGCACTGTTTTCACTGACAGTGGTGCATTGTGGGGAAGGAATGTAGGCAGATGGATTTCCCTGACTGCCACGCAGCACGGAGCCGGGGTCAGCAAGGTGGACAGAGCCAGCATATTACGCGCTACGTCAGGGCCGGCTAACGCTCCGGGAGACGGATAATGGATCCAAGCCAGACCTGGAAATCTCTTTAGCGGGAGTGACGGAGGTTCCCGCCGCGTGTGTGACGGCCTCAGATTTAATCTGGCCGCTAGCACAGACTTAAGGGTGGCCTGAAAACCACTCCGTTTCTGTGGCAGCTCACAGACCAGCACCGGGAGGGTAATGAGATATTTCCGTACCTCTGAGGTTCACCGGGTTAATAGAGTCATTATTTACTGTCCTGCAGTGGACGTGGCAAAAGTGCTTGGCTGGGACCTGGACAGGTCGGTGGTTCAAGTGTAGCCACAATAAGATCAGTGCAGCTACTGGGCCTTTCAGCAACCCCGCATTGCTCCAGGGGGGGTTGGTTTCTGCTTAGTCGAACAGACTCCGAGTTGCTCTGAGTTGCTTTGGATAAAAAGCACATAAGCATGTAATGATGTGTGTTGTGTCCAGGGGGGGGAGAGATTCCCAGCAGCGTGACATGAGCGTGCTGCAGATATCCGTGCTCCACAGAGACCCCGCACAGCCCGCCCCCCCCCCCCGTTACTCCAGGTTCGTAAACGACACTCAGTCCATCATCTACTACTCACACGGACACGGAGGACGGGCGATAGCGCGGGGGCCCCGGCTCTCTGACCGGGGAAGGGAGCGTGGGCTAATTTTAGCGCTGCGCGGCGCGCGCGAAAGAGGAGCTGTTAGCAGTGTAACCGCGGCGTGAGCGCCGAGGCACATTTTAATTAGCGCTTAGCCCCGCTACAGAACGCTGACGACGCGCTTCGCTCCCGGAAAGGATCCACACGCCGGGGCCGAGAGTGATTCACCGTAAAAAAAAAAACGCGCTCTCTCCGTGGGATATTCTCTCCTTTAGTGAGATTAAAAGATGAAGAGGAGTGTAAACCGCAGAATGAATGTCACTGTAGCAGCTGCGGTACTGAGGGGTACAGCTATGGGAAGACCAGCGTGTTTCACTGGAGGGTGATATTCTGCTGTGTTATTTGGGGGAAGAACACAGAGGTGAGAAATGAGCAGCAATGGCCCATTAGAGATTTGAATAGAAGCTGGTCAGAGGAGGGTCTGTGTGGGTTTCGCCTCGGGATGGTGCAGTAAGAGGCTCCGGATGATCTGAGACCCAGCCAAACCTTTATTTCAGGCCTCTCAGGCCTGAGGTGAGACCACATACTGCTGGGTTTGATGAGCTTCTGGCCTTGTGTGTGTGTGTGTGTGTGTGTGTGTGTGTGTGTGTGTGTGTGTGTGTGTGTGTGTGTGTGTGTGTGTGTGTGTGTGTGTGTGTGTGTGTGTGTGTGTGTGTGTGTGTGTGTGTGTGTGTGTGTGTGTGTGTGTGTGGCTCCATGTTGACCTCCACAATCAGCAAAACCAGCCTAATACTATGCTAGAAGCTGAAAACTGATCAGAAAGCTGTCTGGAAACACAGTATAGTGAGTCCACAGCACCCTGTAACTGTTGGTGAGTCTATAGCGGTTTCTTTGCTGTTGTCTGAAGAGCTGAACCGCAAAGGATCACAGCTAGCGCCAACAACACTCATATCAGCATGTTGCACACTTCAAAGCTCAGAGAAATTCATCTGTTTAAAATGGCGTATGCAGTCCTGCCTGTTTGGACTGAATGAAACCCTCTGTAGACTGGAAGCCTTTAGCCATGTGATCAGCAGCAGTTCGGCCTGTAATCTCACGCCTGTAATCATCCAATTATCACCCCTTTGTCTACACACCGAAAATATTAAAATCTTAAGTCATATTTTGCAACCAGTATCAACTATTGTTCCCTTTAACCTAACCTACAATTCCACTGCATAGTTATTGCATATTGTAGGATAAATATGCCCTGAAATTAATATTGTAACATGCACACAATTACATACATGGATGAGTTTGGCACAGACAGTGAACTACAGATTTACAGCTCAATACTGAAACGTTGTTCCAGAGAGATGATGCGTCTTCGCGATCACGACATCACGACACCGTTTCCACAGAGGCGTAGCTTCCTGTGATGTGTGTGAGACTGTGTTCACGCCGCTGAAGGCTAACACGTGATGCTACGTGCGTTCTCCCTATCACTGGAAGAACTGCACATTCTGGCAGAGGAGGAAGACGAAGAACAGGACAGCTCCTCTGAAGCCCCTACACTCCTCTTCCTCTCCTCCGCTCCCCAGCAGCAGTGTTTAATCCCACAGGCCTCTGTGGCTCCTCCAGCGCAGTGCCCTCACTCCTCCTTTCACACATTCTCCCCATCCTCATCTCCCACTCTGCTCTCTCTACCTCTCCCCATCTCACTCCTCCTTTCACACATTCTCCCCATCCTCATCTCCCACTCTGCTCTCTCTACCTCTCCCCATCTCACTCCTCCTTTCACACATTCTCCCCATCCTCATCTCCCACTCTGCTCTCTCTACCTCTCCCCATCTCACTCCTCCTTTCACACATTCTCTCCATCCTCATCTCCCTCTCTGCTGTCTCTATCGTTCTCCATCTCCCACTCTCTTCCTTTGACATTCTCCTTATCTCTCTCTGCTGTCTCTCCCTTTTTTCCTTCCTTGTTCTTTCACATTCTCTCCATCTGTATCTCTCCCACTCTGCTGTTCCTCTCTGTCACCCTCCCTCTGTCTTTCACACATTCTCTCCATCCTTTTCTCACTCTTGCTCTCTGTCTCTCACACATTCTCTTCACGCCCCCCCAGCATTCTTTTCTTTCACACATTCCCTCCATCTCTCTCTCTCTCTCTCTCTCACTCTACATAAAAACAGTAGGTATCACTTTGACTGTGAACACCATGGTCTCCATAGCAACCACCCAGCCTGGCGACACCAGTGATTCTCTGGTATTTATGAGTGCTGTAATATTAGCACTTAAATTCTCGCTATGTCAAAATTGATTTTCACTACAAAGTGGAAATGTTGTTCAGTACTTTACTACCTGATTACTATCCGTTTATGCTGTTAAACACTATGAATGAATGAAAGTAGTGTCTGTGGATTCATTCACCCAGCGTACGGTAACGCTGAAATTACGTGCTCATTTATTTTTGTCATTAGTCATGTACGCTGGTCAGGTCTCTGTGACTGGACCTTGCTGAAGTGTGTTATAACAGAACGAATACTGAGAGAAAAGTAGGTTTCCTCTGCCAGGAATAGTTCATGCCACCTCACAGGGTGGCGGCCTGTCACTCAAACAGGAAGCAGCAGAAAAGGAGTTCCTGTCTCTGCTCAGAATGAGTCAGAAGGGCCCACAGCTTCGCCAGCCATCTCATGACCAACAGCGTAATATGAATTTTTTCATATTTTCATATTTTCATATCATATTCATTTTTCATACTGCGTTTCGCAGGTGTGAATCGCACATCAGAAGTGCAGTGGCACCTGGAGTAGCCCAGGTCTGCCTGTGGTCAGACCCCCTGGGGTCCACACCCAGGCCCCCGGACACTGGGTGACGAGGGTAAACCCTGCTTCTGGAGTGCCTCCAGGACATGGTCACCTGTTAGCCCTGACCTTCACCCCACAGACAGCAAGGCACATGTCAAATCCAGAAAGCAAAGATGCTTACCAAAATAGTCAAAGTCAAAGTAAATTTTTTCACTTTTAAATATGAAAGAATTTACTGTAAAGAGCAGTGAACAGTTAACAATTTAATCAAATTTGTTGTGACTACCCTTCAACCTTGGTCTGCATCAGTTCTCGGGTACATTGTCCTGCAGTTTTATGAGAAAATCGTCTGCAGACTTTGACTGTGTCACTTACTTCTGGCTATACAGTTCATCCTAAGGTTTGATCTGAAAAGTCTTAGTTAATATGTTACTGTTACAAAATGCAACATTTCTCTGTAACATTACATTTTTTGGAAAATGAAAGTTTGGATTTCCTCTTTTCTACTGACACACTAATGCAGAAAGCAAAAATAAATCATAAAAAAATTAAAGATTCTATAATTTTCTATAATTCCATGGATATAAACAGCCGCCCCAAAGAATTCTGGGATACAGACACAGGGGCCAGATGTTGCAGGGAGGTATGTGTGCGTTTCCTGCAGGAGGCCAGATGAGAGGATTAGAGGAAAGAGAGAGAGAGAGAGAGAAAGACGTAGAGATGGAGAGAGATGAGACAGCGTGAGAGACATGGAGAGACTTGAGAGAGAGAGAGAGAGATGGAGAGACTGAGAGAGAAAGACAAAGACAGAACCCCTGCTCCAGGATTAGTGAAGAGAGAGAGAAAGACAACGAGAGATACAGAGAGGTGGAAACAGTGAGAGAGAGACAGGTAGAGACAGAGATGAGAGACAGCGAGAGATAGAGAGGTAGAGAGAGAGAGACAGGTGGAGAGAGAGAGAGAGAAAGAGATGTAGAGATAGAACCCCTGCTCCAGTTGTCAGCGTTAGTAGGGCACAGGGGCTTGCGGTTGGGCTGAATCCCGTCACACTGGGACGCCCTTCAAAAGGTCTGCCGATCGTCCGCCTCCGTCAGCACTTCCCCCAGTACTGCAGGAGAGCCAGTCAGAGGAGCGACAGCTGCCTGTGTAACGTCTCCTCCCTCCATCGCCTATCTCTCCCTTACACCTCCTCTCTCCCTTACACCTCCCTCTTTCCCTCTCCCCCCCCCCCCCCTCTCTCCTCGCCGTGCGGTTACACACACGCCTCGTACAGGAGACACGCACACAGCCGAGCGGCCCTCTATGCGCAGTTACCATGGAGACGGCCGAGACACACACTGAAGAGAGGCTCCTGTGGATGCTGCCGCTTTTCTCTTGTTTCTGCAGCCGACCGCGCCCCATAACCGTCAGCCATATTATCCCTGAGATTAGAGGCGCAGGCGTACACCTGGCTCAGGCGGGGGTAACGTGATCGGGAGCGGGAACAGAACCCCCCCCCCCCCCCACGGGGCCGGGTGGGCCATCCTAGCCTCCGTAACGGGGAGGGGATGAGGGGAACGAGAGGCTGGAGGTTTAGTGTGGGAGACTGAAGGGCTCTCGGGGGCAGGGCTGCACGCACGTGGAGAACAAGCCGCTACTCCTCCAGGCTAGTGTTTCAGGCAGGAAGAGCCAACAGGACGACAGGAAGTATGATAAACGTGGGCCTCCCTGATCCTCCACAGGCCTCAGTTACAGTGCCTGGACAGACTGACGGACGCGCGGCACCTCTGCGTTTCTCTCCCCTGGTCTGCTGAACCGCTTTGCTTTAATTCTCCGGTGCTGGTCTCAGCTCCACAGAGGGTCAGAACGCCCAGTCGCCAGTCAAGATGGAGATTCTGCTTCACCAACCGCGCTCTCTCACAACGCTGCGGCAACGCTGTCAGAACGTTGAGTGTTATCCTGGATATCAAGCACGCTTTGAGCGTAATGGTACTGACTTGAGAAAGCTGACTTGAGAAAGAGGGTGTGGAGATGAGTGCCTTTCTTTTACAGAAACAACGCTACTACTTCAAATAATGCTGACTGGTTTTTTTGCTTTTAGAAATATTGCATTTGTTATAAAAGGACTACAAATTCACTCATTTTTAAGGCTCAGTTCAGAAGGTGTATGTGACCTATCAATCTGTCACTCGCCTATTTATTTTAAAGGAATAGCTTTGCAAAGACCAAGATCAGACAGGGAGGCATGGATGGTGCAGTGGGTAGCACTGCCGCTTCACAGCAAGGAGGTCCTGGGTTCGAATCCCCGTCGGCCAGGGCCTCTCTGTGTGGAGTTTGCATGTTCTCCCCGTGTTCATGTGGGTTTCCTCCGGGTACTCTGGTTTCCTCCCACAGTCCAAAGACATGCAGGTTAGGCTGATTGGAGAGTCTAAATTGCCCGTGGGTATGAGTGTGTGAGTGAATGGTGTGTGTGCCCTGTGATGGACTGGCCTGTCTGCCTTTCCTGCCTTTCGCCCAATGTTCAGGATAAGCGGGTTAAGATAATGGATGGATGGAAGATCAGACAGGCTTAAATGTTTACGGTATACAATATAATAGTGTCTAGAAGCACTCAATCATCATTCCCAAAAATGCACACAGTCTTATTAAATAACGTGTCATGGCTGGGACTGCTAATTGAATGGTAAACTCGTTCACATCAATTACATGTCAGATGAACCTATCAAAAACACGATGGATTCACGGACGAGACATTCAGGCTAAATTCCTTTAACATTCTGCATGATATACCGCAGATGTTACGCAACACAAACACAACGCGAGTGATCGCTAGAGATAGCCTGCACTCCGCGAGGATGATGCAGCGGGCCCCCTGAAGCTGGTGAGGCTGGATGAGATTATCGCCACGCTGCGGTCTCTGGACGACCACTGTGATCCCAACCGTGGTGACAGACGCCCTCTTTCAGAGCCGTTTCTGATTGGAGGCTGACTGAACAGCTCAGCCAGTGAGCAGAGGCTGTCGCAGGGGCAGGGAAGTAGGGCACGACCACCTTGACCAAAGACGTGGGCGAGAGAGAGAGAGAGAGAACAGGCCGGCTCATCTGTTTTCACAGACAGTTTTGAGGATATCAGGCTCCCAGCCTGCATGTTACAGCCTCCTGTCAGCCTATGGGACAACACAAAGACTAAATCATCCAAAAACATCTCCAGAAACCTTCTCAGGAAGAGCAACAAAAACTAAGAGTGCACAGAGCAGGAGAACTATCAATATATGCCAAATAGGGATGTTAGGGTGTCCCCTTAAATGGTTTTCAAATATTATTTCCTAAAATAAAAGTTATGTTATGTTTCTATATGATGAAATGTACACGCAGTCAGCGGGATTGCTATGCGTGATGGTGCCTGGGCAGCAATGGATTAAAGGGGGGAAACGTATTCACGCTCGGCTGTTTAGACACAGGTGTCTCCGAATCAGCTACGTCCACAAGCTTTGCTGGGTGCAGTGCGGACAGGCCCCCAGAGGGCTTTCCAAACACCGATTCTTCCACGATCACGAGAGAGGGTTTTCAGCTGTGATGCTGCAGATTTAGTGCTGCTTGGCACATTGAAGATCAAAGATATTTATCTGTGCAGTGAGATACTAGGAGAAAACACTAGTAAAGGTTAGAAAATGTTAGTATGAAATAGTTTATGGGTAAGGGCCAGTGAGGGGGAAAGGAGAAGAAGGAAAAAAGTCAGTTGAATGTGGGAATAGCAGTGCAGAGCTGGGTTGTTATTTCCCACCTGTCTGTCTGATCTTCCAGTGGGTTTCAGGGCCACTCATCGAGCAGGTGGTGAATAACCCTGTCTATATAATCCCCCTGTCCTGTATCAGAGCTGGGCCTCAAACGTCAGGACTGACGGAGTATAAAAATATAGAATATGAGAATAAACTGTCCCCGTAGTGGGAGCCCTGAGCATTGGTGATTTAAACAGCAGTGCAGTTTTAAACCTTCACTGTGTAAGCTGTGTGTAAAATGGCAGCGTTCTTTAGCAGTGATAAATGGCGCTCCGCTGTGGTCTGAGCAGGGATCGATTTCCGCGCTCAAACTGCTGTTTATTATACGCCCGAGTGCTGACGGTCAGAGGAGGAGTAGCATGGGATGAAGAGTTTATCCAGAGAGGCCTGCTGTTCTTCTGCCACTGACAGTGCAGTACACACACACACACACAACCGCACACACATGAAAGATGGACGGTGCAGAAGCTGTTGGCAGAGCTGGTCTCACATTTGGCCTTCATACACATGGCCACTGAGCGCTCTTAGAACAAGGAACACCAGCTTCTCCCAGACATCATGAACTCACCGACACGACCAGTCAAAGGTTCAGTACACTGCACTCATGCTTCATACCCTGCATGTAGTAAAATTCAAGCAGTTCCACTTCCAGAAACAAGTGAAGTGAATAATCAGAAGTTCAAAAATAATCTTTTACTTCTCAAAAAGAATTGTTACTTCACAATAGTGTCATAAAGTTCATAAAAAGCAATAGTTGGCAACATTCTTTTCATTTTCCACCAACAGAAGTCAAATGGAGGTAGTTTGGGGACGAATTGGACAGATCATTTATGATTTGTTGAATCAGGTCTCTTAGTGCTGGGCAACGCAAAAAACCTGCGCCCACAAGGGCTCTTTTGGGATGAGACTGGACAACCCTGCGCTTACCCAAAGAAAAGCCCTTTGCCAGTGTGACAGGAGTGCGATACACGCTGAATGTGGCCCTTGGGGCGGTACTACTTTCTGTTTCTGCAGTCAAGCATGGCGGATCACAGGCATGCCATTATGGCCTCTTAGCGCACACAATAGTGCAGCATGAGAGCAGAAGTGACTCACATCCAGACAGCGTACCCATCCCAATGTGGCTAACGGGCTAACACCCAGAGGGGCATCCCCATCCCAATGTGGCTAACGGGCTAACGCCCAGAGGAGCAACCCCATCACGCCGTGGCTAACGCCAAGAGGGGCATCCCCATCCCAATGTGGCTAACGTGCTAACGCCCAGAGGAGCAACCCCATCACGCCGTGGCTAACGCCAAGAGGGGCATCCCCATCCCAATGTGGCTAACGTGCTAATGCCCAGAGGAGCAACCCCATCACGCTGTGGCTAACGCCAAGAGGGATATCCCCATCACGCCGTGGCTAACGCCAAGAGGGATATCCCCATCCCGCCGTGGCTAACGCCAAGAGGGATATCCCCATCCCAATGTGGCTAACGGCTAACACCCAGATGGCTGACCCCATCCCACCTTGGCTAACCGGCTCATAGCCAGAGGGTGTCCCCATCACGCTATGGCTAACGGGCTAACACCCAGAGGATCTTACTTATCGTACTTGATAGCCGCCATCTCCAACTGCCATGGTGACCGCCACTGCTGCTAAGCGGCTGGCATTAAGCGTGTTTGCGGCGGTACGTATTTGCGGCTATTGTAGTAATAAGATGCTGGGTTGTTAAAAACACACTGAAATGTATCTTCCTATTAAACCCCAGTCCTGTGTTCAGGCAGTGACTAGATAACACTGAGGCCACTGTCACATCAGCTGGGGTAAACAGGAAGTGTTTGTTTCCCGGCCACAGCATCGGGGGAGGGGGGGGTGGTGTCCCCACAGACCATCGAGGATCCCATGTCTGGGAGGTTCCCATAGGTCCTACTGACAGACATCTTCATGTCTGTCAGGTCTATCCTAATTTGGTGTGGGTTTGCTCACATTTGGGTTTTAAATGCAGTACAGTACTCCAGCTAGTTCCTAGTTTCTCAGCTCACCTACTCCCCATCGACTGTTGACTACCAAAATTCCCAGAGAAATAATAGTGGAATTCTTGCTGTGGAGCTTTGGCTAGCTCAGTAATGACATTCCTCGCCTAGTTTTCTGACCCTGGATTTCAGATTGTGGAGCATATTTTACACACAGGCTGTGCTGTGGTGGTGGCGGATTTGTTAATAGCTGGAAGCAACAACACTAATATTGTGTGTGTGTGTGTGTGTGTGTGTGTGTGTGTGTGTGTGGAGGTGGGTGTGTGGGTCAGTGTGTGTGTGGAGGTGGCTGTGCGTAGGTAAGTGTGTGTGTGTGTGTGTGTGTGTGGGTCAGTGTGTGTGTGGAGGTGGGTGTGCGTAGGTAAGTGTGTGTGTGTGTGTGTGTGTGGGTCAGTGTGTGTGGAGGTGGGTGTGCATAGGTCTGTGTGTCCGTCTGCATGTGCGTGTGTGTCTGTGCCTGCGTGTATGTGTGTGGATGGGTGAACGCATGTGTGAGGGTGGGTGGGTGAGAGAGAGCAAGATAGATGAGATCCATGTTTATTTAATCCCCCTCCTAGAATATTATTTATTCCAATTATTGATTGTAATGTTCTGATTATTTATGTGCTTTGGCTGACACCTTTGGAGGTGGTGAGAGGGAAAGAGAGAGAGAGAGAGGGCACGTGGAGGGAAAGCAGCTAGGCTGATGTTAAGTATAACGCATCTCACTCCCAAACAGCTCGTATACAAACGATGTGTTGGAAGAAGCTCATCTCCGAAGCCGCAGTCATTAAAACAGCCAGGGCTTCACAACAACAACAACAACAACAAAAATGACAGCAGTGACAGAAGAGGCGGTCTGAAGACCCCGTGAATAAATTATGCAAAGCCGGCGCGCACTTCCCCGTCCCTGGCGGGGTGACGGCCCCTCGAGGGGGCGGGGACTGCGGGGCGCTCACAATGCGTCTATTTTTACCGACCGGCTGCGTGACAACAAGCGAAGGTGCCGGGAGGGAGGGAGGGAGGGAGAGAGGGAGGGAGAGACGCAGACGGAGAGATGAAACAATGGTGGCTGTGTGGGAGCAGGGTGCTGGAGCGACCCCGCTGACGATGGTCAGAGAGGCCTTCTCAATGCGTGAGGGGAAGAGGGGCTAGGCTTGTCCCGCCGTCCCCCCCGGCCTTCAGCACAACCGCCCCTGTGTTTCCCCCTCAGTACAGCCTCTCTCTGGAAATGTACTAGCTGCTGCAGCCCTCAGCAAGCAACGCCGCGTGGTGTGAAGCCCGACCCGAAATAAAAACCATAAATGAAATGACACGGTTACCGCCTAAACAAGCGTCTTCGTAAAGTCTCACCCCCACCACCTCCGGGACAAAGAGCAACACAATTGTGCCTGTGTGACGTTGGTTTTGCACAAAGGACACTTCTGTGGGCGCGAAAGCCGCATCGCCCTAAACAACCTTCCTTGGGGAAGCAGCCATAATCCAATCACCTGACAGCAGGACAGGAGACAGAGGTGTTCTAGAGAGTTCCGTCCTGTTCTTTTAGCATGGAACATTTAATTCCATTCGCTAGGAAAACAACCGCGTGAAAACAGGAACAGGTCTGATACATAACAACCGTGAAACATGGTGTGAAAGGCCTTGAGGTACAAACGCGTAACATTATCACTGTTACTGGAGGTGAACTGTTCTTCCCCTTCAGATCCCGATTGAGACGCAGCTGATGTACCCCTACAGTTCTCAAGCAAACATGAACTTAAAACAAAAACTTTCTACATGAGAAAAAAAAAAAAAAGATCTCTTGACCGTTAGAAATCCGAAATTACCTATTGCACCTTTGAGTGAACAGGTGTAGGTGGGTAGATATAGCCGTAGGTGCAGATGGAGGTTGTAGGTGTAGATGAGCAGTTAATGGGCAAACGAATGACCTGACATGCTAGAATCCACAATTACCGCACAACTTTAGAGGGCCATATTAGCCCGCTGCAGTCGTGCAGTTTGCATCCGTCGATGTTCATTTGACATGTGGCGCCCAGGCTAACAGCCGTATCAGTTGTGGCTGTTTCCACCGCGGCTTCCTGTTTACGCTGAAGATCCGCGGCAAGATTGTGACGGCCCCCGCCGCTTCTGCGCCGAGCCGCGCCCGCAACGCCCCCTTCCTGTCGGCCTCGGCAGCTCTGGCTCTCTCCCCCCGCTGTTTTTACACTTTGTGCTCTTTTGAGGTCGACAGCAAGAGAGCCAGGGAGCAGAAGGCCTTGAGGAGGCCAGAGTCCCGCTCTGGATAAACACGGGCCCCAGCCTGGAGTAAAGTCTTTAATACGTTACAGTGCATCGCTGGCGTTTGGCGCGGCGAGTCCACAGGCTCGGACCTGCAGGCCGTAAAGTGCGTTCTGCCTGTAGGACTGCAGGCGGGGGAAAGCAGAGTGAGACTGCAGGTGTGGATGAAAGCCAGCGGTGTTGCCACATGCCCTGGAATGTATCCCTGGCAGATTGTGACTGGGGCAGCCTGTGGTGTAGTGGTGTAGGCTCCGGTGTAGCCACAATAAGATCCGCACAGCCGTTGGGCCCTTGAGCAGGGCCCCAAACCCCGCATTGCTCCAGGGGGAATGCTTAGTCAAATCAACAGTAAGTCGCTTCGGACAAAAGCCGCAGCTAATAGCAAATTATTATGTACGAGTGGCTCGCTGTCTGAGTTAGCCCAGGATGGGGGATTCATATCCTGAACAAAATAACACCGGTCGTTTTCATTTGGACAGCATCGTCAGCATATCCTATGAGAAGAACAAATGTCTCAGTTTTCAGACAATGGGAGACTTGCATCCTTCAAATGTATTAAAAAAGAGGTGCCTCAGGATGACAGATGATTTCGAGATTCACTGTGAGAACAAGGGTGAAGGAAAAGAGAGAAAGAGGGAAGAGTGGAAAAGAGAAAGGGAGAGAAGGAGAGAGAAGCAGAGAGAAAGTCCAATTGTATGCCCCCAGCTCATGAAGCTCCCCAAACAAAGGCGGTCTGAATAAGAAGCTCTACCCCCTCCACTGTGTCTCTGTCACTGCCCCACCGTATCTCTCTCTCCCTCACTTTGCTCAGCTCAGTCAGCTCCATTGACTTCAGATCAGGCCAGCCATATTAGCAGGACAGGCATAAAGCTCCCAGCCAAAGCACAGAAACCATCAGAGCGCCAGCAATAACCAGAGGGAGATTAATTACAAAAATAGGAAACACGCTCACTCTCTCTCTCTCTCATACACACTCGGGCATGCGTGCGCTCGCACACACACACACACACACACACACACACACACACACACACACACACACACACACAGACAGACTCTCTCTCCTCCTCATCCAAATCATAGCAGTTCGTCGAATAAGTATATGACACATGACTGAACCTCCTCATACTGGTGTTTGTGTGAGGGCGTATGTAGGCCTTTGCCTTGTTGGTGATGCAGCTTTTTTCGTGTTCCTGCAAGTAACACCAATGTTCTCAACTAGTGTACCTCGCCCCATAGGGCCTACTACGTGACTGTGGGAATGTGTGTGTGTGTGTGTGTGTGTGTATGCATGCGTGTGTGTGTGTGTGCATGCATGTGTTTGTGTGTGTGTGTGTGCATTGCACAGCCGTCCGTTCGTCTGTACGTGGCATCATCTCGATATTTAGAGGGCTGAGACGCTGAACTGTCAGTGTTGTACTGGAGTCTGCGCTGGGGAATGCGCTGTGCCTACATGTGTGACTGTGAAGTGGCATTCTGACAGGCCGCCTCCTTCCGAAACTACGCCAACGCTGCTCCACACGGACGGACGCTGGAACGGCAGAGTGCGTTCACTCAGAAACTCTCACACTCTCGCGCTCGCTTCCAGGGAGGAGGTATTAGTCTAACGGTGTCTCTCTCTGGATCGCGCGGAGGACCGTCCCGTTCGGCACACGGTCAGAGGAGGAGGAGGAGGAGGAGGAGGAGGAACACCCACGGGGCCCAGGAGGCTGAGTCAGGGCCGATGACAAATGTTTGGGAGCATGAGGACTCAGCGAGTCAGCCACCTCTGTGTCACACAGCACGATGAGAAGAAAACAAGATGCGTCACGAAGGCGCATTCCGAAACCCACACTTCACCCTTACAGTCCAGATTACACCCTTATATACACCCTTATACAGTCCAGATTACACCCTTATATACACCCTTATATAGTCCAGATTACACCCTTATGCAGTCCAGATAAAGTACACCCTTACATACAGCCTCATACATCCCAGATAAAGTACACCCTTATATACAGCCTCATACATTCCAGGTAAAGTACATCCCCGTCTGAGACCAGCTGCTCAGACCAGGTCAACAGTAGAGTAGAATGTTTTCAACTAAACATTCCAATGCTGATGTAACAATCACTATTGGCATTTGAGAATATGTGTGGGTGGAATTGAAAGCAGTGGAGTTCTAGAACACGACTTTTGGGGGGAAAAGAAATCCAAAAAACCTGCTCTTGAAAGTGTTGACCACTGCTGCTACAGTATGTGACTCACCTGGGTCTACCTGCCAAAAATGAACAGAGAATATGTACATCAGTGCAAGATCTTTTCAGATTTTACATGCACTGCGCTGGGTTATAGCAACAGCTGACACTCGATGGTACTGTGGGTGTCTATTTAAAGCAGTCTTTATGTAAGCCTGCATTTGGGCAGAGAAACGGTCTGTGTACAAACCGTTCTCAGGCCCACCATGTGAACAATGGCAGCTCAAAGGGAGCGGTTTTAAGTGGAGCTCTCAGTCAGCCCTGGGAAACGTCCTCCCAGTAAGGCCGCGGCTCTTTTCACGGCGGACGCTCGGGAAATGTCCGGGGCTCGCGCTCTAGTCACATTTCGTGATGTCATTTCCTGTTTACCCTCATGTGAGGTCCAGTACCACAGACCTGTATCTGAGTCCAGTACAGAGGACTTGTATAAATTCCATCTGCCCAGCACTTGTCCAAGGAGTAGGTTAAACACAGCAGGAATTGGGACGCAGGGATTATGAAGGTCTGTACCTGCTATTATACCGATCCTTATTGTGCACATAAGAGCAGAGATCCGCCCTCCCTGCGGGTCTGGTTATACTCTAAACACCCCACCGGGTCCCTGAGGAGCCCTGCAGGCCCAATCCCTCGGGCAGGCTGTGGGCTTCAAAATGGAGGATGAAGCCAGCGTGTATAAAGAGCCACGCGCATTCATGTTTAAATCAGGGGGGCTGTTCAGAATGATCAATAAGTCACACAAAGCACCAAGCGCTGCACTGTGGGGATTTTCCAGGGTGCACAATTTCAAAAAATGCCAAAAAACGTGCATTAACACTGAGCATCTTCTGAGGGCTGAATTTATGTAAATTATGAATACATTTTAAAAAATTACATTAGGAGATATACAGTACTTGTACATTTATAGATAGTAGACAGCACAGTATGACATTTTATATTTTTGTTCTTTACATTTGCATTTACATAAATACTACTGGAAACTGTTGACATAAAATACATTTTAGAAATAACTAAATAAATGTGGTTTGGTGGAACTGCGTAGTTTGAGGAAGATCACGTTCCTCAGTCGGTAGTATTATTTAAAGCAGCAGATATTTGCAGGGAATGAAATGAGAGTGGACAGCTGCAGAGATCAGTGAATTCCTCTTTTTTCCCCTGGATTACACTGCAGAGCCACTCTCCCCTGATTTACATTTTAAACACACGTCCAAGGCACCGGCGCCCACTTTCCATCCATTTTGGCTCTGATATTTCCACACACCAAGGGAAGTATTCATATAAACATGAGCAACTGAGCGCACAGCTCTGAAAACCTGCTACATTCTCTGAAGCAAATGGAGGTGTGCAAATACTGCTCTACGTGATATGCAAGTGTACATAGACCGAGGCGATGTGGCTAGTGACAAGCAGGGTTTTTTTCCCCAAATGTTTTCATCAAAATTCTAAGCGACTGTTCTTTCAGTTACCAGTTGTGATGGTTACATCAGCATTGGATTACCCCTGCTGAAAAAAAAAAAACAGCTCATGCTAGGTTTTGAAACAGCTGGTTGGCCAGGTCAGACCAGCTCTATACTCAACATGGTTCGATCAGCTCAAGTTAGGTTTTGAAACAGCTGGTAGCTTTTCTTACACCAGGGTAGAATGTTCTGTTCAGTGACCTCACACCTTTTGAAGGGTTAAACACTGCCCTGGCGGGGATGAAAGGCAGTGTATAAGGAGGAGTAGGGATTACAGTAACGTTAAGTGCACAGACCTCTATTTTTAACTATGGGCTGGGTTATAATCTGGTTAGCTGACGCTGGGTGGGTTCCTGAGGGTAAGCCACAAGCTGAGGAACAGGTCAGCGTTTAGGGACGGTCACCACTTTGGTAGACGAGGTCACGCTTTCGAGAGAGACTGCGCTCAGTCTAGGCCTGGGGTTACCAACCCTGTTCCTGGAGATCGATCATTTTTCACTTCACTTCACATTTTTCACTTCAACCCTAACTGGGCACACCAGAATTTCCAGGAGCACTGTCGAGGCCTGCCTGGAGCTGACACAAGGCCACCATTTTGGTTCGACCACAGTGGATGAGGTGGCTTTCGTGGGCTCAGTCTCCCACCAGAACAGGAAGGCAGTCCGAGTCACAGGATGCGGGTCACACTCTTCACACACACACACACGCTTACGCTCAAGCCGTGAGCAAATCTGCGCCCCCCAGGATTACACAATCGTAGTCCTACTCAGTTTGAGTCAAGCTGCCTGCCGCCATAAGCCTTCACTATCGCTACCATTAGCCTTTTGCTATTGACACGACTGATTACTGCTTGTACTCCTCAAGGACTCCATACACTTTTCCCCACCAGAATATAAACTCTCTCACAGCAGGCATGTATTTTCCACCAGTGCACCATTATTTAGGCCTTCGTCATACCTAAGATATAGTTTACACCTGAATATTCTTGCATATTGTCTCACAGTTTGAATGCGGATAAGAAAATGTCCTTTGCATTGTGACTTCCTGTTGTACACTTCCCCTGCTTGCGAATGCAGATGTTTTCCAGTAGGATAGATGTGTTCTGCTATAGGAGCCTCGTGCCTGTAGACCATAGCTGCAGCTCCCTGGAGGTCAGAGGCCAGCTGTACCCACAGGCTCTCTCTCTCAGTGGGGCTCCAGGCTGTACCCATAGGCTCCCTCTCTCAGTGGAGCTCCAGGATGTACCCATAGGCTCCCTCTCTCAGTGGAGCTCCAGGCTGTACCCATAGGCACCCTCTCTCAGTGGGGCTCCAGGCTGTACCCATAGGCTCCCTCTCTCAGTGGAGCTCCAGGCTGTACCCATAGGCTCCCTCTCTCAGTGGAGCACCAGGCTGTACCCATAGGCTCCCTCTCTCAGTGGAGCTCCAGGCTGTACCCACAGGCTCTCTCTCGCAGTAGCGCTCCAGGCTGCTGCTATGCTAAAGCTGCTAATGCTAAAGGGGTCTGTGCTGGGATGAGCCAGATGTCCTCATCACTGCTCCTGCCACATGTTTCCACATGTTTCTCTCTCCCTCTCTTTGTTCCTCTCTCTCTCTCCATTCCACTCTCCATTCCTCTCTCTCCCTCCCTGATCCTTTATCTCTCTCCATGTCTCCCTCCCTGTTCCTCTCTATATCTCTCCCTGTACCCCCCCCCCCTCGCTCTCTCATTATCAGGAGCTGTGGCACATCCTGCCCCGAGCTGATTACCCTCCCCTCTCTCTCTCTTTCTCTCTCTCCCTCTTCCTGAGCAGTTTCCTCCCTTTGATAGGATAAGAGGGGCTGCCCTGCTCCGCCCCTGACCAGGAGTCACCTACTAACAGAGTCACACAGGGCGGCCTGTAGCGTAGTGGTTAAGGTATATGACTGGGACACACAAGGTCAGTGGTTCGATCCCCGGTGTAGCTACAGTAAGATCCGTACAGCCGTTGGGCCCTTGAGCAAGGCCCTTAACCCTGCATTGCTCCAGGGGAGGATTGTCTCCTGCTTAGTCTAATCAACTGTACGTCGCTCTGGATAAGAGCATCTGCCAAATGCCATTAATGTAATGCAATCTAACACACACACACACACTGCTCTGACATTGACCAGGAATCACCTACTAACAGAGTCAGACACACACACACACACTGCGCTGACACTGACCAGGAATCACCTACTAACAGATCACCTACTAACAGCGTCTGCCACATACACACACACACACACACACTGCTCTGACACTGACCAGGCATCACGTACTAGCAGCGTCAGAAACACACACACACACACACACACACACACACACACACTGCTCTGACACCGACCAGGAATCACCTACTAACAGATCACCTACTAACAGAGTCAGACACACACACACACACACACTGCTCTGACACTGACCAGGAATCACCTACTAACAGAGTCAGACACACACACACACACACTGCTCTGACACTGACCAGGCATCAAGTACTAACAGATCACCTACTAACAGAGTCAGACACACACACACACACTGCTCTGAAACCGACCAGGAATCACCTACTAACAGTCAGACACGTACACACACACACACACACACACACTGCTCCGACACCGACCAGGAATCACCTACTAACAGCGTCAGACACACACACACACACACACACACACACACACAAACGCGCACACACTGCTCTGACACCGACCAGGAATCACCTACTAGCAGCGTCAGACACACACACACACACACACACACACACACACTGCTCTCACACTGACCAGGAATGACCTACTAACAGCGTCAGACAAACACACACTTCTCCCACACCAACCAGACAACATTCATTTACGGTACTGGGTACACCACACGCGGAAGTGAAGAGATTTGCATTATTCCGTTGTGAAATGATGAACTGTAGTGAACTGAAGAACCGAAAAGTGTGGGGAATCCCCCAAGGTTTTAGTTGCACCTTGGCAATACTACTGCCAAGAAAAAGGGGGGTCTGTTGAAAATTCTTCAGTTAATCATCTGGAGAAAGGAAAACCAGGGCAGGATTTGGATTTGAGGGCCAGAAACGCCTTGTTAATGAGAGAGGTCAGTGGAGAAGGGCCAGATGGGTCAAAGCTGACAGGAAGGTGACATTAACACATTATAACAGAGTTAATCAGTAGATCATCACCGAATACACAATCTGTCAAACCCCTTCAATGGATATGGTACACCAATAACTGAAAAAAATAAATCTAATAAATACCTTCAGTCAGTTATTTTATTGACTTCTGCAGACCCAGCGCTGGAGACCAGCAGAGATTTGTCATTTTTATTTTGTTCGGACTGACCACTAAATGAATTACGCTGAGAAAAATGAATTTGCTTTTGTTGTTTTCATTAGCGCACATTCATTTGGAGGAGGAATGGATGAGGGGGGGATTACGGGAGATGAATGCTGAGAGCTGTCAAATCCAGATCAGCACTGGCAGAGCGGCTCTCCATCACCTCCAGCTAATGAAGCCGCCTGGCAGGGTGCCAATCGGCCCCGGGACACGCCCCCGCCAAGCACCGCCGCCGCGCGGCTCCTACGCGCCAACGGGGGCGTGAGGTTTAACCCTCGACTCGCCTTCAACCGCCACGCGGGCTGCCAGCCGAAAGCTGGAACCCAGAACCCAGAACCCAGAACCCAGTGCAGACAAAAATCAACCGCCGGCACTCACAACATACCCGTCTGTTCAAGCGGCCCGAAAACGTTTGCTCAGCACAACAAAGACAACGAGAAATGCGGAGACGAATTCAGCTCATCGTTATATTTAACTATTTGGAAAGAACTCAGATTTATGTCTCAATTAAATGGTAAATGGACTGCGTTTATATAGGGCTTTTATCCAAAGCCTGTTACAGTTGATGCCTCTAATTCATTCACACACACACTCACACACAAATGGCAAAAGGCTGCCATGCAAGGCACCAACCAGCTTGTTCGGAGCAATTGAGGGTCAGGTGTCTTGCTCAAGGAGACTTCAACACACCCAGGGCGGGGGATCGAACCGGCAACCCTCCCCCTGCTATTATTTCAGTCTTGTATATTTAGACTGTAGAATCATATTTCTGTTCCTTTTTTGCTAAAAAAAAAAAAAAAAAAAAAAATTGATGACCAACTGATATTGCCACTGAGGTGAGGCAGTTTTACTCATTTCAAGATTTGCCAATGGGGTTAGACAATTGCCCAGCTAACAGTAACTGAAGACAAGCTAATAAAAACATAGGTTTTTCACTGTAATTATAAGACTAAAACACTTTTCTGTAGCATTCAGCTCATATCTTTGTAGGCAGGACATGTTTGAGGCCAGCGTTTGGAATGGAAAATAGTGTCTAAATCAGGACTCCACACCCTCTTCCTGTCTCTAACCTCACACGGCGCGGCTGCCCATAGCAACACCACACACTGGCACGGCCCAAATCTTCCCTGCTCGCGCTTCGCCCTGCCTCCATGCGCGCGGGAATCCTCTATCAGACAGCACAGGGTTGTCCAGGGTTGTCCCTATTCCCACAAAGGTCAAAGGTCATAGCCTTGCCTTCAGTTACTCCAGTTATTCGCCTGGCTGGACACATTTATTCTGCAGCAGGGAGATACTGCGCTCTCAGACTCGCAGTGTGCCGCAGCAGCTGGGGGTGTGTAACCAGAAGGCCTGCAGGTTCACGTCCTAAGCGGAACATTCTCACAATGTTGCTGCCATGCTGTGGCGATGCTGTAACGTTGACAAAACGTTCCAGTAACACTGCGACAACATTTTGTGTTAGCTGGGAGGCTACTGCTGTTTTTGTCAGTGTAGTGGCCAAAAAACTCAATTGGAGGAAATCTGGGTAGGAACGCTGCTGCAGAAGGTGAGGCGTACACTTCCCATAGACTTTCCATTGCAGCTGTGCTCACAGATAATATGAAATGTGAGGTGTGTTCATGGACCTGGGAGACAGATGCTGTTCAGCCAATGAAACTCATGTTTAATAACTGGGTTAATACAAGAGCAGCGCCCCGTCAAATCAAAGAGGCAACTGCAGCTCCACGCTGCCAAGCAGAAAGTGCCCATCGCCAGCTCTTAAACAAAGTATTTTGCTTAAACTGATGAATGTAAAGCAATAAAATAATATCGATCCTTCCCTGGAAGCGAAGTGAAGCGAAGTGATGGTTCTTTTGATCGTGTAGATCGCTCTGACATCTGTGTCACCTAAGCCCACTGTCCCCTCTTACTGACTGCACAGCCCTGACAGCGCCCCCTACAGGTACACACCAGCTTGTAAAAAGACCCCCAACAGGTACACACCGGCTCGTAAAAAGGCCCCCAACAGGTACACACCCGCTCGTAAAAAGGCCCTGTACAGATACACACCAGCTCATAAAAAGGCCCTGTACAGATACACACCAGCTCATAAAAAGACCCCCAACAGGTACACACCAGCTTGTAAAAAGGTGCAGCTCTCTGCTCTCCAGCTCATAGAAATCACACTATCTGACTCCATTTAAAGACGAGCGTTATCCTTACAAACACTTTGGGAGCTGTAACAGAGCAATGAGTAGGATTGTGTCCACAGCTAGTCATGGCCTCTCTCTTTTTTGAAAATGGATTCTATTTCTGTGCCTAATTCTCAGAGCAATGTGAACCAAGTACTACATGATCTTTCCTTTCATCCATTGTTCGTTACACACCAGGAGAGGCGAGTGTTGCCCAGTGTTATACAATTAGTACAAAAAGGAAGTTCAACCACCAGCAACCTGATATTTCATGTTATTTAGCTGACGCTTTTATCCAAAACAACTTAACAGTTGATCAGACTAAGCAAGGGACAATCACCCCTGGAGCAATGCAGGGTTAAGGGCCTTGCTCAAGGGCCCAACAGCTGTGTGGATCTTATCATGGCTACAGTAGGCTACAGGCTGGCCCGTAGATCTTCTCATATTTATCATATTTAGAACATTTGCATATTGTAATTACGCAACATTCTCTGCCACTCTTCCTGAGATTACCTGGATGTAATTGATATAGGATAAAATATCAGTGATTATTTTACATCTTATGGGTGATTCTTAGCCACTTGGTTAAGATACACACAGATGTGTTTGTATGTACCGTACGTGTGAATAATATTCCGTGTTGGAATGCATTATTCATGGGCAAAAAGACATGAAAACTAAAACATACCAGATAAGGAGCTACTTACAGTTAATTGAATCATGAGATATGAATATACATCAGTACGAAGTATTGATATATGAGGTTCCCTCTACATAGCTGGTGAACCAGGCCTTTATTATGGGAGATGTGAGCTCACTCTGAACGCACATCAGTGGGCATGTGTGGGAGTTCATAATGAGCACTACACCCTGCCAGCACCTGCTGTTTCCACCAAAGTCCCCTAAATGCTCTCTGAATCACACGCCCTCCAACGCGAGCTCCACAACGTGGAGGCATAGAGCTAGGGTTCCCATACTGATGTGACCCCAAATCAATGTTCACAAGTTCACATGATCCCAACACCCCACCCACACACAAGCCCCATGCCCAACAACACCATTTTGCCTTGACTATGTTGGCGATATCCTACGGTCTTCTTCATGCCTGGTTATCGTTGAGTGGTTGTGATGTTCAACACGTTGTAACCTACATTCACATCTTTTAAAGAGACTCAAAATGACACCCCCAAAAGTAAAAAATAAAATAAAAAAAACTGTTTTGAAACCCCTGGCATAGAGGATTCAGAGTGGTCAACTTGTGTGCTCTTGCCTAAAGTGTGGGGTGAACAACTCTTCCAAATCTATAGTCAGGATATAATTTGATAATAATGTGTTACTTAGCTTGCTCAAGGGCCCAACAGCTGTCAAGTGCCAAGATCTTATCGTGACTACATATGGGCTTGAACCACCAACCTTCCGGGGCCCAGTCACGTCCCTAAGCCACTAGGCTACAGACTGCCCCGTGTATGAGGAAACACTAAATCATGGTCCTCGGGGGCCGAGAACTGCTGGTTTTCCACCCTCCCTTTACTTGGGAGTCAGGTGTGAAGACAGCGGCCATCAGTAGCACAAGTCGTTTGGTTAATTACCCGGGAGAAAAGAAAACCAGGGCTGGAAACTACTATTGCATACCTGGACTATTGGAGGCTTTTGAAATGCTCAAGGCTACCTCTGAAAATCTTTTCCTTTCCTCAGTTTTGCGCTCGTAGGGTCCTCTACTGAGCACATATATGCCTGAGCAGATCTGAAGCAGTGCAGAATTTTATATGCTCGTATATTTTATAAAGCAATAATTCAAATATTCATGGCATGGTGGTGGTACAACAAATGGCAATGCACAAAGGCTATCCTATTCCATAATGACTGCTATTCCATAAAGACTAGCCTCTTCCATAATGACTATCCTATTATACCCTATAATAATACCCCCATAAATATTTATTCTCTTTCTCAAGTCAGTAAAGACCATGACTAGGGGAAGCTTGCCATTTCATTGCCAACAACAAATAAAATAGTCAAGGCTTCAATTGCCACATAACAGTGGTTATTTTTTCCATCTCTCATGAGATCATGATTATTGGCCAGAATGCAGACATCCTTCAGCCCCTCCGAACCCCCCCACTCCCGGTCGCTGTGGCCCAGGTGCACTCACCTTGATGGGGTTGGTGCTGAAGCCAATCTTGCGGCTGGGCGGGGGCTCCTCCTCGTCGGGCAGGCCCGCGATCTCCACGCAGCTGGACTCGGGCTCGTAAGGCTCATCTTCGTCCTCCTCATCCTCGTCCAGCTGGCTGCCCCCGGAGTCCTCCCCGATCCCGCTGTAGGCGCTGATGTCCACCAGGTCCGCCTCAGAGTAATCGTCCCTCCGCGACTCCTCCATGTCCTCCCCCTGCGGCGAGCCCTCGGGGTCCTCCTCCTCCGCCTGCCCTTCATCCTCCATCCCCGTCTCTGCCTCATGGCACTCTGGGATCGAGGAGGAGCCTGTCTCGGAGGTCTCTTTCTGAGCCCTGGCGGTTTCTCCGTTCTCCAAGGAGGCGTGGATCTCGGCCTGCACCAGCCTGCTCCCGGCCTCCGGGCTGTCCTTCCCGCTGGAGTCGGCCGCCGCTCCGGCTTGGGCGTCCCCCTCGGCCTGGTCCTGGGCCCGCTGTTTGCTTTCCTCCGACCCCGCCCTGCGCTTCTTCAGCTCCTCGGGCTTGGCGCCCCCTGACCTCGGGGCATCAGCGCCCGACCCTTTCTGGACACCCGCTTTGGTCCTGGGGCTTTGCGGGGGGCCCTCGTGGCCCTTGGGGAGCCCGCTGTCATCCAGCGCAGTGGTGGGGGGTAAGACACGGCTCTTCTTGGTGATGATCTTGGAGTTGAGGACCCCCATGCTGCGCGGGGCGGCGGGGCGGTGGAGGTTGTTGCGGAGGTCGGCCTTCTCGAAGACGGCGCTGAGTTGACTGACGGTGGGCGAGACGGCCTCGCCGGCAGACATGGTGTCCAGGCTGTCCAGCGACTCGTTGCTGCCATTGAAGCGCACCACCACGTCCAGCCGGCTGTCCTGGAAGCCCGACGCACGCTCCTTCTTCAGCAGGATGCGGTTGGTGGCCGCCTGTTTCTCCTGCAGGTGGCGCTGCTCGAAGATCTTACGGGTCTCCTGGAGCTTGGAGAAGCCGGAGGCACCCCGCGAACCCCCACCGTCCCCCTTTCCGCCGTCGAAGCGACTGACACGCTCCGAGACGGTGGCGCCCAGCTTGAGCAGAGCACTGTGGTCCACGTTCTCATTCAGACTGCTGGCACGAGGGAGAGACAGCCGCACAGCCTGATCTTTAACCTTGGCCGGGTCCTCTTCCTCCCCAGGCACTGTGCCCATCTGCATGAACATGTTCTTAATGCGGTGGACGTTAGAGCCATACCTGCGGCCCCGACCCGACGGCCTGGGCTTACATTCTTTGCCTTCATCCCCATTCGTAGCGTTGCTCAGGGCATCCTTAGCCTGCTTGAGCGCCTGGATACCCGCCTCATAGGCGTTTCTATGCGGGGACGGGCTCCGCAGCGACGTGCTACTGCTGCTGCTGCCGCCGTTGCTGGCTGCGGACGGGGCTTCGGTCTTCATCATGGTTGATCACGCTTCGCCAAGGCTGGGCTTTGACGACATAGCTCCCCTGTTTTTCCCCGGAGCGGCGGCGCAGAGTAAATCGGTCAGATTCACCAATAGTACCCCCCGGCAGGAAACAGATACACACAAAGAATCCGGGCGACAGGACAGAGAAAAGAGAGAGCGAGAGAAATCAGGCTTGCGAATATAATTTCAGGCGCAGTTATACAATAACGTCGAAGAGGGAGATCGGAGAGAAAACGGGAGCATCTCTGATCGGCTCTGATGGCAGTATAACAGGAGAATCACACTGCAGGAAGGAAAAAAACGGACCTAGGACTAGCTATTAAAAAAACACTGACGGTTGCATTACGTTAACCGAATAATAAATTTGAGCAGCACTGATCCGTATACGTTACACAAGCGATGAATAGGTTGCGTTTAATTCCTTTTCTCATTAAATCATTTGATGTCTTGATTTTTCTCAACTACCCTATTGCAGATTTCTGGTCCTCCTGCAACAGCACAAGCTGCTGCAAAGAGGAAGGACACCGCTGGGTCATAAAGCTAGCTGATTTTCAACATCCACAACATTATGTTCTCGATTGCAACTCCTTGGGCTATTTAAATTATATTTCGAAGACAAATAAAGCGAATATGCACTGTGGTAGTAGCATTGCTGTTCATTGGTGTAGTAGCCTAATCGTTGTGTTCTTAATGTAAATGGTCTAGTAACACGCACTCCATTCAGATGTGCTAAATGCCTCATTTGCATATACAACTGCAAAGAGAAACCGCTTCAATGGACATAAAGTAATTGGATATCGTGTATTAGTCGAAAACCCACATATATTTCTAAAATATTTGCTTGGGTTTACAATAAAACTGTGCCACAACTAACCCTACTGGCATAATTTACTATTTTAAAGTTACTTTTGTAGGCTAGGTCTACTCAGCTCATGAATGGGGCCGTTATGTCTAACCTACAGCTGGCAGCGTATTGGTTTCTCCGTTGGGGAAATCGATAACGAATGTAACATTTTAATCTATGCTAATTCCGTTCATAACACACATAGCACGACATAAACGTTGAACATAACAATTTGCCATAGCCGTTAGGCCTAATGACCATCAGTGTTTATGCCATTTCTTCGGTTTAGACTCAGAACTCTGCACAGAAACCCATAATTTAGCCTACTGGAGTCAGGTAGGCAGAAACAACGGGTTCATCAAATTTATTCTGAAAAATATCGTTAAGCATTGTTGTAAAAACATAATTAATGACCAGTCCTACTTTCTTATATGCGGTGGGCAATCCACCGTGTGCATCTTGTAGCCTACTGTCAAACCAAATTAAAAGTGGATATGGATTCATGTATATGCTATCTGTAGCTTACATTATTTGCTATAATTGAACTAATAGTAAAAGCACATTAGAAAGCCAGTTACTTATGAGGCGCTTAATTTAAGCACCATTTTAGTTTTGACGGGCAGACGCGTTTTCCAGCGGTTGGCTTTGTTGTGACATGAGGAAATGGCCAAGAATCTGAGGATACACTGTTGCAATCATGTCGTTTTATTCGACACGATTTATTTTCGTTTAAAAAAAACACATTTAAAACCGATCGTTGTATTGCCTCTATTCATCAACATCCACTGTGTATAAGCATAGGACAGGCACGCTTAATAGCCAAACATTATCGTGATTTGTACATTTGTTAGTTTATCAGGCTGTCATGTTAAATACGGCTACTTGTTGTCAACAAAAGCTTTAGGACCCAGTGGAAACTGCAGGCCTCAGCCGTCTCGTTGCTGATACCCAGACTTTGCTACGTTGCTTCCTGCATCTTATGCTTTCCATAATAACTGATAATTTTCGCGTCAGTATGAAGGCCAAGAGCAGCAATTAAAAGAATAACAATAACGCTCGAGCGACATCAAATCCGTGCAGTGTAGTAGCGCGTCGCCCCCTGTCAATACCTTGTTTTCCGGTGTGCAACGTAAAGGGTCGCTGTTGCAGTTATAGTCCGTCTGTGAGCCGCTCCATTGTGTCCACGCTCTGCTAGTGCTCTTTGATTCCCCTGCTAGCACTCGACTCTGACGCCTGCTCTCGTTCCCTCTCTGCCTCCCCCCGCTTCTTTTTTTCTATCCGCATCACTACGAGCATATGGCATCGCGGTCACCATTAACCCTTTCTGTGACGAAGAACACATTTTTTTAATTTATAAAGTACTTTATTTTGATATTAAGTTCTAAATTGAATAAATTCATAATTTGACGTATTCGAGCATTGTTAGTCAATATTAGACTATAACTGCTATGGACAACTGTAATAGCGCTATTTATTATTCAATTATTATGAATATATTCGTTTACATGTGGACTAGGCCTATGGCTTTTTCCAATAAATTGTAGTGTAGTCCAATTCATTTGCAGCAATTAACTCGTTTTAGAGACAACAGTCACTTCTCAAATGTAACAATATTCTTTAAAACAACACTAAATTAATATTACATTCTCAATATTAGCCTACATGTAATCACTTTTGTTAGTTGTTGCTTTAATCACCCGCATTGGGTTACGGTTTCTAAGTGATTTAAAAACTGACACCAGAAGATTCATGAGCAAGTAGGTCGAGTTTACGAGTTTATAAAGAAATACTTTTCATATTTATAAAACATTTTTATTGCTGAGTGACACTGGCAAACATTTAGGTGTTCTCAAAAGTGGAGACGTTACACATTTGTATGACTTATTTGTGAAAAACGATTCGTTTGTTATCATCCCCGGCCATTTGGTGGGAACAGCTGGCCTGACTACCAGCACCAGCAGCAGTGATCACAATAGCTGCTACATCATATTTATACTAATACCTCTTTGGAATAAGAATCTGAATCCCAGCGACCTCTTGAGTAAAATCGGTGAAGTCCTTTTAAATGGCAAATTCCCATTCATTCTAAATGCTCCGAGCACTGAATCGGTCCATGAAATAAGTCGTTGTGCTTCAAAATGGTGCAGTGGTGTTAACTGAACTGGGACAAGGGTAAAATCGTTTTAATTCAACGCACAGCAGTGCTCCACATAAACTGACCTATTTCTAGACACTTTCTAGGAAGATTTGGAAGGTTATTTGCATATTGATGGGAGACTTAATGCTATTCCAGCCCTTTCAAAGGCACCTTATGCTGCAAAAAAACAATACCTCATCAGTTGATAATCCTCTTCCCAGGGTTGCATGTTTGAGCATGTAATATTGTGTTTTATAATACTGAAGCCGCTAAAATATGTTGCAGTAAACAAAATACGAGGATAAGATGACACAAGGTGATCTGTTTTTCCAGATAGGTTTTGTTTGCGTATACACCATTTTGCATCCGCGTCCGTTTAGTCGCACGAATAGGAATTCAACAGACTGAAAAATGCCCTCATTCATCGCGAGCCAGAATGCCAAAGGTCCTGCTCCACAAATATATCAGGATTGGATGGATCTAAACTGACGTCACACAATGAGACCGCCTTGCTTCGCCCTGTTTGTGGTCACTTTTATGGAAATACCCAAGAGTTTCCAGTTAAATAAAATACATATATTTTTCCTTTCCTTGGTAAAATCTGCAATATTTCCCAGGAGTATTCCCTAAAATAAAATAAAAATCCTAATAAGAATCTAAAATAATAGATTAATCTTAGTCCTGAACTAAATTGAGTTTTATATGGAGAATCTCCATTCAGGATTTAATTTAGTCTATGACTAGACTTAATCTGTGACTGTGAAACTGCCCACAAATGTTCTGTAAGTAGGCAATAACCTAAGTTATGATGTCGCAATACCCTAAAAGTGTCTTTGTCTTTCAGTAGCAGTATAGTACAATGATTAGGGAACAGGGCTTGTAACCTAATGGTTGCAGGTTCGATTGCCAAGTAGAACACTGCTGTCATACCCTTGAGGAGGTACTTAACCTGAATGTCCAACTGTATGAATAAATACTGCTGTATGTAATAGTAGATACTATAGATACTATGAAATGCAAAAGCTGTGTAAGCTGTGTAAGTTGCTCTCAATAAGAGTTTTAAATGCCTGTAATGCCATGTAATGAATTGCTATAGCTGTCAGTATAGCACAGCTAAGATTAGACCTGACAATGGAGTCCATGGAGTAGATGTCAGAGAAAATGCATCTTATTCCCATGCAATGCATACAGATACTGTCACATTAGTGATAGAAATAAGATGGTTGTGTTCAGTCAATAGGGAGCACATGTTCCCTCTGTTAAAGGTAAATGCCCTGTGAAATATTTATACTGTTTCCTGTGACTTGTGAAATATGAAGGCCTGGATTAAGCCCACATTTGTTGTCTGCTTTGGCAGCTATTGTGGTGCCTGTGCTAAATGCCATAAGACTCTTGGTCCCAAGCCCTGGTCCCGAAGAGCCACAGGGTCTGCTGGGGTTCCCAGCCCTGGTCCTGGAGAGCCTGGTGTCTGCTGGGGTCCCCAGCCCTGGTCCTGGAGAGCCTGGTGTCTGCTGGGGTCCCCAGCCCTGGTCCTGGAGAGCCACAGGGTCTGCTGGGGTCCCTAAGCCTGGTCCTGGAGAGCAGGCTTAGGGACTTCAGTAGGATAGCAATTGATCTGTTAAAGTAGTTGATTACAAGGCGAACTCAGATCATTTGGTTTATTCTGTCTGAATCTGTTGCTGATCTTAAGGCGAAAACCAAAAGCCAGCAGACCCTGTGGCTCTCCAGGACCAGGAATGAGGACCCTAGCAGAACCTGTGGCTCTCCAGGACCAGGAATAAGGACCCCAGCAGACCCTGTGGCTCTCCAGGACCCAGCTTAGGGACCCCAGCAGACCCTGTGGCTCTCCAGGGCCAGGAGGGATGACCCCAGCAGACCCTACTCCTCTCCATGACCAGGAATGGGGACCCCAACAGACCCTGCTTCTGTCCAAGACAATGTAATTATGATTAGCATTAATCCCATATTGCATGCATTACATTAACATCTTCCCATTCAATCAATTAATTTAGAGGAGATACTTCTTTCAATAGTGTTAAAAGCATGATATAATGCTGAAGGCACACACAAAAAAAGTCTCCCAAAGACTATGCAAAAACAGTTTTATGAGACGGCTTATGAGAAACTATTTACCACAAATAAGTATCTCCACTTATTTTGGCATGTATGTTCACTTAGTTCCAAGTTATATTGTTTTTGTCTGAATAGGGAGAACATCAAAGAGATGAACTAGAACCAAGTTTTCCAAACAAAGCCTCTTCCTTATTTCCATATTTGATATGTGGCAGATTTGAATAGCATATTTCAGACTTTCAGGTAAGATACATGTTGACCTCCCCCTTGTAATATTGTGGCTAATTATTCAATATTTGTCTATGACCAAATAATTACATATTTTATATATCCATAATAAGAAAACATAATGATTTGTCAATGTAGATACATTTTCCAGCTGTAATGGGTGCTGGATAAAGGTAAGAAGAATAAACCATTTTACTGGGGTGGGGGTATTCAGCCTTGAGGTCATCGTTTTAGACAGATGTAAGCTAAAACACCTTGCCTAGAACGGGCTAACAGCAAGCTAATGGTACCTGCGTTTATAACACCGCATGCCCTACTGAGAATGCATTATCAAATGTGGCCAGAAGGTGGAGGCATCCACTGCAGAGAGCAAACGATGCCAGAGAGAAACGCGCAATTTTTTATTTTCACATTAATATTTCACTGTAATATGTACAACTCCGCAGGAAAGAAGCTGTGTGCAGTATTACTATTGTATAGATAGCCGTGTCAAAATAAAAACTTAGCCTCTTATTGCACGTCTGTCACTCAGAGACCTTCAATTTCATGAAGGCAATTAAAAATGAGTACTTTACTAAAGGCACTGCAGACCTTTTTCTTGAAGAAACACTTGGAGTTAAATTATCTTTGAAATTATCTTTAAAATCTGGCATCCCAAGAACTACAAATAACATTGAAGTCTGCTTGGCACCAATTACCATCCCAATATTTCCCTTCCTGCTGGTCCCTGCGTCATCGATCTTCGTTGAAACCCTTGGAATACAACGACATTATTAATGAAACCAACAAGTTAAGGCATATGTATTTCTTCTGAGATTCATTTCCATTATTTGTATTAATGTTTTCTTCAAACAAATCATTTTACAAGTTATGCCAACAACTTTCCATAAAAAAACACTAATGTGCATAATCTGGATAAACATATTTGAATTTGTAAAACACAATGACACAATTACAACCTATCACCACTGTGGCTATTACATTATTCATAACCCACCACACATATATATACACACCAAAATGTCAATCCAGCCATGGAGTTATCATTCTCTTTGCCAAATTTGTCTAATGTGGGTAGATCACGTGATGATCTAATATTCGCCTTAGTCGTCACTGTCTTCTGTGAATTAGATGTTCTCTGAAAAAACCTTTAGTCTGAGAAATGTATGTTTCTTTGGTAATAATAATGGCGGTATGTGACAATGAAAATGGAATTGATGTGTTTATTTTACAACAAAATACAATAAAGCAAGTGATGACTTTTAATGTATAGTCCAAAAAAATATGTGAAAACCCCATTCGACGTATGTGTCCACAACTGATTACCCTTTTCAATAGGCCTAGGATGAAAACGTCACCATTGTCCACGATCAGGAGCAATTCATTGTTGTTGATGGTATTGGCAACAATTACGGATTAACACAGTCATGAGATAGTAAATGTAATATAATATAAAGTGGATTATTTGCTGTTATGAGAATAGCGCGACTGTAGTCCAGATAATTATCAAAGTCCCAACCAACCAATGATCAATTAGATTTAACACTTTGCTGAAACGATTACATAATGAGGATTTACCGTGTAAATATTACCATTAATTACGCCCACCACTGCAAGAAGTATAGCCTATAACATGCAAACAATGCCAATTACCTATAAATCCAAAATTGTAAAAAATATAAACAGTGTATTAGAAATCATATTTTAAAACTAACATCAACTCATGATCTCGTAATCGTTTTTCGTCCTTCGCGATCCAACGTGAACGTCAATCCTCTTCGTGGCTCCTGCTCCTTAACAGGAAAATGATTGCAGATAACCCGGAATAATAGCCTGCGTTCCTCCCCCAGAAAAATCCAAGATGGGACTCCAGTATTCACCAAAATCATCGTGCAACAAATTCTCCGATGTTGCTCTTTTAAAAATCGAAGCATAATCCGAGGGGGAAAGTCCAACTCGTCCCTGCCTTAGAGCTCAAAACTTTATATCATTTGGCGCGGAGGTTACTTGGGTGCGCTTTATGTGTAGCTCCTGCCGCGTTGATGACATCACTAAGTTCACAATCGGCGCTTTGTCCGACATTGGGGCCCAGTGGCACCAAATTTCGGGCGGGTATTTGAGTCGAGCTGCACATTAAAACGACCACTCTAACAGTTTGTTTGAGTTCAAAATGTTCAAATGCAAAAATGTAGCTCTCATTTTAAATGAAAGTGGTCAGATGAGAATGTTGCTTTTGTAAAACAGTTCTCTATATGTTTAATTTCCTTTTAAACAGAAATATGTCGTGCATTTATGTAGCCTATATGTAAATGTTGTCAAAATGGTTCCAATAGGAACCCTGTCATTCCATAGAATAACCTTGTTTAGGTAAAGGTTTTTTGTTAGGCAAAAGTGTTCTTTGTCTGGGAGTTTTCACACATCACACGTATGACAGAGGGTTCCATAAATAACTAAAAAGGGTTACCCAATGGAATCAAGGCAAAAATCAGAACTCTTTTTGATTGTAATTTGTGTAATTTGCTGTCATTCTGAATGGTCTCACGCAGTAACTAAATACACAAATCTATTATTGTTCCCCTCTGTCATTATGTAGCCATACCTCTTTTGGTTACCTTCGGTTTCCAGTCCTAATCTCTCGTGTGCACACTTTTTACAAAATGAACAACATGAAACAAATTCTTATTCTTCTCACTTGCTTCTCTGTCACTTTCTTCCTTTGGCGAGTCTGCGCCCTGTTCCGCAGGTGTATGTATTTACTGGAGACACAGGAGATTTTGTGACGTTTTCAATTTCCAGTAGCGAAGTAACAGCAGGCGTATAAGGGTTGGCTAATTATTATTATTTGAGACCACATTCGAAACACTTGTTCGCGCCTTTATAGACCTTATCGCATATTGTAGTCCGTTTCAAAACAATTTATTTGATTATAACTATTCATAAACTAAGAGTGAAACCGTTGAGAATGAGATAAAAAAAACTAAAAAAAAACTTTAAGTGGACATTTTAACCTCGCACAGAGCTGGCAAGACGGATCTAGAATTCTTCAGAATTATTCAGTGTGTCATTACTTAAAGGAAGCTTTTCACAGGTTTTTATTTTAGTAAACATCTGTAGCAGGTGCAATTTTTGCTTCATTCAAGTCCAGTCAGCAATCAGAGAAAAGTCAAGATAAGGCCTCGTAAACATTCGGTAGAACACTTAACATGCTTTATTTCAGCATTCAAAATAATTAAAAACATCTCAAATTATTATACACATACAAAATAGGTACAGATCCTCCGGTATTCCCCCAAAGTGTGTCTGCTTCTAAGGGCGGTTTCTAAGTCTTTTCCATTTTTTAAAACCCGGTTTCGAATTTTTTAAAAACCCTTCTGATGAAGAAAGAAAAATAACAAACAAACAAAAACCAAGGGATGCGAGAGGCGCTTCTAGAACAAGTGCGGACAACAAAAGGGGGAATAAAAAAACAAAAAAAGTGGTGGGTGGGATGAAAATGTGAAACAAAAACAAATGTGAAACTCTGAACAAATCCACCTGTTTAATCTACATCAGACAAGGTTGTATGAATCATATCTACAGTAATTCTCTGTAAAACTCCACTGTAGAGGTTTCAAACAACACTTTATTAAGAAAACATTTGTTCTGCTTTGACACAAGATATTTTATTAATTTAGCACCAAAGATCCTCTTAGCATCAGTGAAAATAATGTCAAAAGATGAGTTTCATTAAACACTGACGGACCTCATGAAGAATTAGCACCGTTTACAGCTGTTGCATGCTTTCCCCACGATACTTGTACCGTGTAAAAAACCTATTCTGGTATTTGCTAACACTCTGCGTAACATGGATTAATTTTCTGAGGTAGCCATAAGATTTCAAAATGAGGTTGATCCTCTGTCTCGGCTCGTAATTATGTGACTTTTAAGAACAACGATTGTCCCGCTAGTTGCTTTCCTCGTGGGTAGAACAACAAGACACTTCACTGTCATTTTTAAAATTTATTTAACACCTGAAAACGGTACAAAGCAGTTGGTTTTTTTTCATTGTCCTTCCACAGTGGTAAAAAATGGCAAACGTCACCTGTATTCATTATGGGCTTCTTTTTTTTTTTCAAACGCCAGAGGGATTTTACACTTTACAAGTATATATTATTTTCTTGTTGCAAGTGAAACAAACGGTTCTTTTAAAGTGTCCTTGATGAAGGTGTTGATTAGTGGCCCAGAAAGATCGCACACAGACATCGTCTTCAGAAATGTAGTTTTAAGCAAGTGGATCATTTTGCGGCCGAATGAAACTTTAGGTTTTTTTTAATGCATAGAAAAGGTTTTAGAGAGATGACTGCTAGAAAAAAAACAATTCAAGTCCAGATTTCTTTTTTACAAGAAGCAGACTGGGCCAACTTCAATGCCAAATTCCTGATTGGGTGCACCAACGTCCATAGGAGCGATGTCAATAATGGGCAGGCGAGATGTTTTCGTCGTCTTGTAGTCGATGACTGTCTTGCCCCACGCGCCAGTGTGTGACTGTGGGTGGGAGTAAAGAAGGAGAAACACAATCAGTGACTTTACCTCCATTTTAGTTGCCTTTCCTTCCTATCCACCTTATCTCAACTACACAGTCCCAATTGTACCCACAATCAATTACTTTAACACCCATTTTAAGCCAGCATTTCAAATGAAAAGTTTTGGAAAATATGATACCAGTGTACAGTATCAAAGCCTTTTTTTTTTTTACTCCATCTGTATACTGTCATGTATATCACTAGCTAGCAACACAGGCATTAGCTACTACTAAACTGCAGTCTTGACTGCGCATTACTGCTAAACATGTTTGCTAGCTACCACATTCCCCACGAAGGTGTTCTGGCAGCCAGAAAGAGCTGGGCATAAAAGCATTATATGTGAACACTGCAAAAATAAAAGTCTTAATAAGGGTTTTAGTCTTGTAAGTAGAGAATATTAGCTTGTTTTACGGTCCTGTTTGCTTGACAAGTGACATTTTCTTACCCCATTTGCAAATCCTGAAATGAGTCAAAACTGCCTCACCTCATTGGCAAAAGTTTTGTATTATTTAGCAAAAAGGTAATTAGAAGTAAGATTTTGACTACTAAAGACTACTTGTGTGAGAGGGGACGTAGGCTCACCGTGCAGCCATCCTCGGTGACGCTGTACGTGAAGCGGCTGTTGCCCTCGGCTCTGATCTCGATCTCGTTGGAGCCCTGCAGGAGGATGGCCTTCTTCAGGTTGCCGGCCTGCTGGTCCATGTAGGCGATGCTGTTCTTGCAGTGGTATGTGATGTTCTGGGACGCCTCAGTAGACATGAGGCGCAGGAAGGTCAGCTGAATGTTGACGTCTTCAGGCTTGGCACCCTCGCCGCCATACTCGAACTTCGGTGGGAGAGAGAGAGAGAGAGAGAGAGAGGGTAAGAACATGTCAAGCGAAAATGACAAGAACATGTCAAGGCGAGTTACCTGTACAGTGCTTTTTACAGAAAGATGTCACAAAGATGCTTTACAGACCCCAATTTAATAGAGGAGCAAAAAACCAGGCCCAAACCCCCAAATCGTTAAGCGAGGTAAGACAAAAACTCCCCAGTGGTGAAAATAGCATCAGAGAGCTGTGGAGAATGACTGTCCTGCTCACCTGGAAGCCGTCGCTCATTGTCTCGCCGAACCAGACGTGCTTCTTCTCCTTGATGTTCTTGCTGGTGTACCAGCTCTTCTTGGGAATGTCGGCCTCAGTTGGGTACACGCACGTCTCGCCGGTCTCCATGTTGCAGTAGACCTTGATGGCGTCCTGGGTGCAGCCCTGGTCGGGGTCAATCCAGTACTCTCCTGCAGCGGGGTGGGTAAGAGGGCACAGCCACCATCAGACCACAGTGCTGTCGAGCTCAGGGCAGCAGCATAAGGCTGTCCTGCACTGGGCTCGACAGAAACATGTGACTGGAACGTTCTTAACGGAACATTCTGATGCTGGTGATTAAAAGTGGCGTTCTAGAACATGGACCTGGAATTCTGTAAAGAAAAACATTAAAAAAAAAACCCCCTCTTAATCTTCAAAGGGTTAAGGGACCGGAATCAAACCGGGGGGGGGGGGGGGGGGGGGGGGGGGGGGTGTTGTTATCAGGGGAGCACGCAAACTCACCGCTCTTCCAGTCTGGGTGGCACATTTTCAGGTCGCGGCAGGTGCGGGCGGGGTTCTTCTTGGTGCCCTCGGGGCTGCGGATGTTCTCGATCTGCTGGCTCAAGGACTTGAGGGTGGTGTCCACCTCCAGGTCGCGGTCGCGAACGTTGGCGTCGTCGGCGCGGTAGTGGCGGTAGGGATCGGGGGCCTTCTCCTGGGCGGGCTGGGAGATGAAGCCCATGTCGAATCCGCCGCCGGGGGGTCCGGGAGGTCCAGGGGGTCCGGGAGGTCCGGGGGGACCCTGTGTTTGAGGGAGAGGGAGGGGGAGAGAGAGGAAAGGTTGAGGGCTGAGGATGAAGTTCTTGCTCCAACATTAAGTGTATAAGCAATGTGCACGTGTCTTACCGAGTGTTTTAGTCTAAAGTACTTCAAATCTTTTTTTTTTCTCTCAAGTAGAAAGTACTAGCTTGTTTTAAGTTACTGTTTGCCCGACAAGTGAAGTTTTCTTCACCCATTGGCAAATCTTGAAATGAGTCAAAATCAGCCAAAGTAGGCGACTTACAGCGGGTCCGATTTCTCCAGTGCGACCACGGGGTCCAGGGGGTCCGATGGGGCCGGGCAGGCCACTCATACCGTCCTTACCAGAGGATCCAGCAGAGCCAGCAGGTCCCTGGAATGGAGGAAGGACAGGTCAACCCACACACTCACCATTAATCACTGCAGCTATCATACAACTCTGTTTTAGGAGGAGTACTATATCTTTACACCATTACTATATCAGACTACAGCCTAAGTGCAAAGCTACTGCAATGCTACGCAATATACCCATTGATGGCAATTCAATGTTGAATTATCCCATTGACATGCTAATGCAATGTATTCATCATAGAGTCATATAGCAGTGCAGTAAATGCAGTCATACTCACTCTGGGTCCAGCAGGGCCAGCAGGTCCGGCGGGTCCAGTCTCTCCTGTTTGACCCTGGGGGACAGAGGCAATAGTGTGTCAAACAGCATTTGGCTTCTCACACAGATTCACACGGGGGACCCTAGATTACTGGTTGCTCAAGTCAACGCAAATGTTAAACATGGTGGGCTGTATGGTGTTGGTTGGTGGGTCGTAGGGTGTCGGTTGGTGGGCTGTATTGGTTGGTGGGTCGTAGGGTGTCGGTTGATGGGCTGTATTGGTTGGTGGGTCGTAGGGTGTCGGTTGGTGGGCTGTATTGGTTGGTGGGTCGTAGGGTATCGGTTGGTGGGCTGTATTGGTTGGTGGGTCGTAGGGTGTCGGTTTGTGGGCTGTATTGGTTGGTGGGCCGTAGGGTGTCGGTTGGTGGGCTGTATTGGTTCGTGGGTCGTAGGGTGTCGGTTGGTGGGCTGTATTGGTTGGTGGGTCGTAGGGTGTCGGTTGGTGGGCTGTATGGTATTGGTTGGTAGGCAGTAGGGTGTCGGTTGGTAGGTCCTAGTATTCTTTGGCTGTCCGTAAGGTGTCGGTTGGTGGGTTATTGGGTGTCGGTTGGTGGGTTATTGGGTGTTGGTTGGTGAGCCATGGGGTGTCGGTTGGTGGGTTATTGGGTGTCGGTTGATGGGCCTTGGATAGGTATTTTACTCACAGAGGGTCCGGGGAGACCCTGCATGCCAGTGAATCCTCTGTGTCCCTTCAGGCCTCTCTCTCCAGCTTCACCAGCCTCTCCCTTGTCACCACGGGCACCAACAGCACCCTGCAGGCAGAGGGAAAATAACAGGTGTCCTGAACATTGGCTGAATTGTATTTGGTTTTGGTTTAAGTGAAAAATGGTTAAACATGGCATTTTAATGTAATGTTTTGTGGAGTTAAAGTGGCACGTACAGTGGGACCACGGGGACCAGCAGGGCCAGCAGATCCAGCGGGACCAGCAGGGCCCTAAAACAGAGGGGCAGAGAGGGAGAGAGAGAGAGAGGGGATGAGTATAAACAACAAACAGGCCACCATTGTGAATCTAATGCAAAATCTTAACACACAATGTCCATACAGTTTTCAGTACTTGGGGCAGGTCACTTTAGAGTGAAGATACCAATGAACAGTGAAAAACTATACCTCAATATTGTAATATAGTGCATTTCTTATAATGAATATCAGTCCTGTCACACAGCAGACAGTACATGTGTGACAGTTTCTCACTTCTGTAAGAATCTCTCACTTGTGTACGCCTATGAAGTCCCTCATACCTGGCTGAAATTTGGTCAGAGGGATCTGTGTGTGGGTCTGAATACTTACAGTCTCTCCACGGTCGCCAGATTTGCCAGCAGGGCCAACGGGACCAGGAGCACCAGGGGGTCCAGGGGCACCAGGAGCACCAGCAGAACCAGACTCACCACGGTCACCCTGAAGGGCAGGAAAAGATAGGGTCAAAACGTGTGTGTGTGCATGAGTGAGTGAGTGTGTGTATGCGTGTGTGTGCATGAGTGAGTGTGTCTATGCGTGTGTATGTGTGTGTGTGTGGGGCAAGGGATTGAGGACTGTATGGCTGTTCAGTTGATACACTGACTGAATTGCAGAATTGAGTCTGTTGGATACATATTTGCTGTATCACAGTGGCAGTGTTGTTGTACTGCACACTGAGAGGTGGGGTGTGATAGGTAGGAACCAGAGACTCACCTTGGCTCCAGCGGGACCATCACGCCCAGCAGCTCCCTCGTTACCAGGGGCACCCTACAGGAGAATGACAACACGCTGGTCAAGTAGACGCTTTCCCTGTGTGCACACCGTAAATATGCAGCGGAGCCGGAAACCGCAAGCCGGCAGCCATTTTGAGTTTGAAGCATGCGGGTGTTTTTTCCTCTCCGTAGAGTCGAGTGGCGATCCTCGGTGCGGTTGGAAATGTAGCGGGTTTGGTGGGTGAAGCCCCTCACCTCACGTCCAGATTCACCAGGAGCACCAGCCAGTCCAGAGGGTCCCATGGGGCCGTTGGGGCCACGCTCTCCAGAGGGGCCACCAGGTCCTGGTTTGCCAGACTCTCCCTGTGAAAAGGAGTAAAGTTAGCCTTTGTGGCACATGCTGCACCCACTATGGCAGTTACATTTAAACTTTTGACATGTCGGGGGTCTGTGAAACTGTATCTGGAAAGATCTTGAAATGTTTATTTGCAGTGGATCTGCTCTCATATTGAGCTCCTCAAATTCTCTTCTATTAGATGGTAGAATGCCTTGAGGTGTAACTTATCTGAAGTATCAAAGGTCTTCACCCGACCCTAGAATATCAATTGTGCTGGTATATAAAGTGTGCCTTAAATGTGCTAAACAGTGTGGAAGAACGCAGTTCTTTGGATGCTCCCTCGCTGAGCAGAAGCCATCTCGCATTGAGATAAAATTCTGTCAGCGAATAAAACCATATCACTGTTCTCTGGATGAAGATCTAGACTTGGATTCTGCCTACCTGTGTCCTTCATTTTCAATTACAAATAAATGAAATGCTAATGTAGTTTTTTATGACTGTAAAGTTACAGACACTGTGGAACTGACTGTAAAGTTACAGACACTGGAGCACTGATTGTAAAGTTACAGACACTGGAGCACTGATTGTAAAGTTACAGACAGTGGAGCACTGATTGTAAAGTTACAGACACTGTGGGACTGACTGTAAAGTTACAGACACTGGATCACTGACCGCTTTGAACAGTTACAGAAACTGCAGCTTAGTAAAGTTACAGTCACTGGAGCACTGACTGTAAAGTTACAGTGAGATTTCAAGTTCAAAGTTTATTACTCCGGGCAAGCAATATTCTGAATTGTGCTCTGTCAGCTGGATGATGCATATTGATCTGGTCTTTTGTTTTCTGGTTAATCAAATGTGAGTGATACAGGGATTTTGCTACATTAGGCAGAGGATGTTTTAGATACTCACAGATGGGCCGGGGAGACCAGGGAAACCACGCTCGCCTCTCTGTCCAGCCAGACCCACAATACCACGAGATCCAGCAATACCTTGAGGCCCAGGAATACCGGGAGTTCCCTGTACGGTGGAGAAAGAGAGGGAGAGAGTCGGGGGGAGGGAGAGAGAACCAGTCACCACAGTGTCCACAACCGTTTCCATAATAGTCATCTTTCACTGTTGCCATGGTAACAAACTGTTAATGCCAGCTAAACTATGAGTAAAGTACACTGCTCTTGTTTCCTGTGGTTTTCTACAAAAAAGCATTTGAGTCGACATACTGTGTATGTTCAAAGAAAGGTCTAGTGTGGCCGCTAGTCCTTCAGATGTTTAAAAAAAAAAGATTTATGATGTTTTTGGGGTTACTTACAGAGGGACCGTCACCACCAGGGGCACCCTTCTCTCCGGAGGGTCCTGGAGCTCCAGCGGGCCCAATCTCTCCAGTGCGACCAGCAGGGCCTGTGTCACCACGGTTACCCTTCTGTCCCTCTTTTCCACCGGGTCCGGGGGGGCCAGGGGGGCCGCTGTTACCCTGAGAGAGAAAGGGAGAGAGAGGTGGTTAATCTTCTTTCATGTAGCAACACCCTCCATGAAAACATTTTTATTCAGTAATCCTTTCACTGAACATTTTTTTGAAGATGTATTAGGTTTTTCTTCATTAGGGTAAAATACATTTCTCACTAGATGATTCATCCCATTGCATATTCCAGCACATGTTGACAAGTGTGATTAAATCATGCACATAAATACATGTGCATATGTGAGACTGAACATTTAAGAGCACAGACTAATGTGCTCATGGAATGCAGATGACTGTTGGAATGGCATTAGAATGGCATTAGAACGTAATTTCATGTCAGCATGTTATGCCTGTTTCAGGATGTCAGTGTTGCAGTGCAGATTTCCAGCCTTTTGTCAGCAATGGGCAAACAGAACTCTCTGATCACACTGGGATGCGATGGCTGATCTGAACCAACCAAAATGTGTAATTGTCCCCGGCAAAGATATGTCAACCAGGCCTGTGCTGTGATGCATTGTGGGGAATGTAGGATAAAGATCAGTGGTGGCCGGGCGCACTTACAGCGGGGCCAGGGGGGCCAACTCTGCCAACGTTACCAGGGAAACCGGTAGCACCCTAAACAGTGAAAGAGACATGTATATCAGACAAATAAAGCACTAATACGTATATTGAGCTAGGTAATCATACTATTTATTTCAGATTTAATTCAATATTTTAATTCTATTGGGATTTTTTTATTACTTACAGGAGGACCAGCAGCACCACGAGCACCTTTGGGTCCAGTGGAACCAACGGGACCCTGTAGGACACCAGCACATCAGAACCCTGGCAGTACACACCTCCTCCAGGCCCAGAGACCACCGTTACGATACAAGCTTCATGATGGTTAACTCAAATCAAATTTTCTTGTATAACTCTTTCTACAGGAAACTATCACAAAGACATTTTTACAAAGTTTAAGAAAAAGAGCAAACAGGTAAAGTCCAACCTGTGGTCCAGGAGCACCAGTAGGTCCAGCAGGACCGGGAAGACCAGAATCACCCTTGGCCCCATTGTCACCACCCTCGCCCTTAGCACCAGGCTGTCCATCAACACCCTGGGAGAGGGAGAGAGGATGCGTCAGAGGGCAGAAATCAAGAGCACTCAACACCGTTACTCTCCAAGTCCACCAGAATCATTCTCCTTCCACAGAGCATGAAGAACCAATGTGGGATAAATCAGGAGAAAACCGCATGAACATGCAAAACTGCATCTGATAGCTCAGTAAGAGTGCAGTCAAAGCTGAGGGGACTGAAAAATCATATGAACCCAACATAACCTATTCTGCTAAAATACAGCAATACCCAAATCTGTATGGCGATCAATGCTGAATACCAAGCTCCTTAAGCTAACCACATGGCTGATAGTTGTCTACTGAGCCGTTAGCATATGGCTAAACAAACTGGGTTGTATTTTGTTTTATTAAATTATTTTCATCTAGCTAAATGGACTGGCAGGCATTTCTCTACCAAGACATTAGCATATGGCTAAACGGCCTGGTTGGTATTTCTCGACCAAAACATTAGCGTATGGCTAAACAGACTGGCTGGTATTTCTCTACCAAGACATTAGCATATGGCTAAACAGACTGGCTGGTATTTCTCTACCAAGACATTAGCATATGGCTACACAGACTGGCTGGTATTACTCTACCAAGACATTAGCGTATGGCTAAACGGACTGGCTGGTATTTCACTTACAGGGGGACCAGCAAAGCCGGCAGGTCCAGAAGCACCAGATTCTCCACGCTCACCCTGATGGAGAGAGAGAGTGAGAGAGAGGAGAAAGAGGAGGGAGAGATGAGGGAGAGAGAAAGAAAAAAGAGAGAGGAGAGAGAGGGGGTTAATCATGTGTGGAGGGGTAAAATTAAATGAATGTAATCTAAAATGATGTAAAGGCCTTTTCCTTTCTTGCTGTGACTGATGGAAAGTGGTTTCAGGGCTGCCATACAGTAATAGCACACATGCGTGCAATACACAGAGGCTCTGTTAGAGTGGGCACTGTCCCACCATGCTCTGGGCTGTAGTGGACAGGGTCTCCTCAACTCAAGTTTTCCTGAATGATCCCAATGGGTGGTTATAGGGAGAGTCGCCATGGTATGCTAAGTGACGCTAAGTAATATGATGTCATACGGAACCTTTTGAAGCGAATACTTACAGGGGCACCACGGGCACCAGTTGGACCTGAGGGGCCTGAGGGACCAGACTCACCCTGGATGGGGGGAAAGAGCAGAGACATATGAGCTGCCATTTTAATACAAGCTAATTTATTTAACAGGGACAATACACATTTGATTATTCACATTATTATGCTCAGATTAAACTGTGTTAAGTCAGCTACTGGGATACACACATGCATCTTTGCTGTGGTCCACCTGTGGAAATCAAAGTCATTGTGTCTGTTTCCAGATTAACAGTTGATCTGATAAGACAGGTATGATTTCAGTGATGAATTACACCACCAGTATGAAGTTACTCACTCATATTTTATCCTGATCTGGTAATGCAGTGGGGCATTGATTTCTATGGTTTTGTAATTGAAGGAATGGTGAAAACGATCAGGCACTTTTTCTCCAAAGCACAGTGGAGAATATTCCTGCCATTATTTGTTTCGCAGGTGGACAGTCAGACACCCACCTTGTCGCCAGAAGGACCAGCGGGACCAGGGAGACCAATGGGGCCAGTCATACCACGGACGCCATCCTTGCCGGGGGCACCACCGGCACCCTTGGCACCAGCGTCACCCTGAGTGGAGAGGCAATGTGATGTGAGAACCTTGGCTCACTGGGCTCCATCAGCTTCGCTTGGGGTAGAATAAACAGCACACTGTTTAAGGTCTGATCAGCTCTAGAGTCTGGGTTCTACCGGCCTGTCTTGGCATAAAAGAATAAACTGCATCACCATTAGACTACACTGCTACCATCTTGTGGTTTGGAAACGGGGGTGAGGCAGAAGTGCTTACTCTGTCGCCCTTCAGTCCTGGCAGACCTCCGGCACCGCGCTCACCGGGCATTCCCTGGAGTCCGGGGGCACCCTGCGCGCCAGGGGCCCCTGAGGCACCAGCGTCACCCTAAAAGAGAGGAGAGAGAAGGAGAGGGAGTGAGAGAAAGAGAAGAGAGAAGGAGAGGGAGTGTGAGAGAGGGAGAGGAGAAGAGGAGAGGGAGAGGAGAAAGTGGGAGAGAGGGAGAGGAGAGAGTAGAAAGAGGAGATGATGGAGAGAGAGGGAGAGCGAGGGGAGAGAGGGATGAGGGAGGAGAGAACAGTTGATGTGTAAATGAGAGAAATACAATACAATAACACCTTGTATATAGCACATGCTACTACTACTGGTGCTACCCTACAAATAAGAATAATTACAGTTTTACTGTGTTATAATAATGTAAAATATACTATTAAAACATTTGCAGTCTCGTTGGGTAATGGGCTTCTGTGATATCAGCCAGTGCTAGCATGATGCCCATTGCTGGCATGACGCTCAGTGCTAGCATGGTGTTTCCTGTTCCTGCTTCCTGTTTCCTGTCCTTACCTTAGCACCATCGTTACCAGCAGAGCCAGGAGAGCCACGGGGTCCAGTAGGTCCAGCAGCGCCAGGGGCACCACGCTCACCAGCGAAACCTCTGTCACCCTGGGCAGGGGGGAGGGGAAAACAGGAGTGCCGTTAGCGTTGGGGTCAGAGGCACATAAGCGGGCGGCCATTTTGTTGATCCTTCATCCATGGATACTCACTCTGGCACCAGCGGGGCCAACAGCACCAACCTCTCCACCCACACCCTGAAAGAGAAAGGAGTTCAGTCACAGCACATAAAATGACCATCACCTACACTGCATAAAAAAAAAATGGTCTTGTAGGTAAACCAAAATCTTATTTTTCTTCTCTAAAGCTAAATCCCAGGGTTACTTTTCAGTGCTCATCAGTGAAGCTGCTGTTATGCTCTTGGCTCTAGAAATTCTTAGTAAGACTGTATGTAAATATGCAAGCATCTCAGTAAGCATACTCTATTCTCCCAGAGGAGAATCTCAGCTCTCACTGAAGGTCATGAAACCGGTGCTGAGCTGATTCCAGTTCATCCTGCCGAAGCCTGTGAGCCGATGTCACTTTCAGTCCCACCACATTGCTGCTAGCTGTTTGCTTGCTTCCTTTGTCTAGAGAATCTATAAATTAATAATAGTATAGTTCTTTCCATAATTTTCCATAATTTGTTCAAGGCGGAAGAAGAAAAATGAAGATCCTGGCTGGATAATTCGTTTTCCTCCCTTTTTGATGTAGGCAGTGATGTAGTGTAACATCCAGGCTGGGTTTTGTTGTGAATGCTATGAACTCTGTGACCTTTCTGACAGTTGCCCTGGCAACCTGAAGTGGAACACACAGACACAGGCGCTGGAGGCACTGGGAACGCTTACCTGCTCACCGGTCTTGCCAGTCTCACCAGGGGCACCCTGGGGTCCGGGCAGACCCTGAAAGAGAGGCAGAGGAGAGGGGGTGTTGGAGATCTTGGGGGCTCACATGGAGGGGAAAGGGGGGGGATTGGGGAATTCTTTCTGAAGAAGTCCTCACCTGGAATCCAGCGGGACCGGCAATACCCTGCTCTCCGCGCTCGCCAGAAGGTCCCTGAGAGGAGGAAGCACAAGGAAGTGAGGGGAAGGAATTGGCAAGTTTTGTGTGTGTGTGTGTGTGTACGTCTGTGCGTAAGTATGTTTACAGGTGGATAAAGCCTTTTTCCGTGCACTTAGCCGAGTTAGCATCATATCCGAGCTCATTATGCTAACGGTGTTTGAGTGCGGGTGTGTGTTTGTGCTGATGCTGCTGCGGGTACATACGGCTGGGAGGGCGCTGTGCTTGTGTTATGAGCCGCGCCACATACTGTTTCGCATCCCCGTAGTAGAGCTTACACTAGACTGTGTCATTGAAGCGTTACTGAATTTACGCGTGAATATCAGCATGAGATTGATGGGTGTGACATCAGCAGGTGACCTCGGATGGGATGAGCTGACAGGGCCCCAGTACTCACAGCAGGTCCAGGGGCGCCAGCAGCGCCAACCTCGCCATCTTTTCCAGGGGCACCCTGAGCGGAAACAAAACAGAAACTCAAGATACAAATATCAACATGCATTCACTAGGCGCAAGCCTAGCTTATGACATTATGGTAATCGCTGTACTCACGGCCTTAGATCCAAGGAAAATGCTGTGTTTTTGGAAGTTAATTTAAAATGTATAAAGGATGAAAATATACTTATGTGAAAGTATATTTTGCTACTGTATGGTGGAGTGTCTGCTAAGTGCATTGCTGTTAGTTTAGTTTAGTGTATTTGTTAGCGCAATTAAAAACCAGACAAAGGTAAGCAGTATATAGTGTAGGGAGTAAGGGGCTTATTTATGGCCTCTACCCAAATATAAAAAAACATTACCCAAATATAAAAAAAACAAAATTTTACATCAAAGCCAAACATTTTATGAATGATGAGCATTTTGTTTTGTGGCGGGAAAACTTGGATACTTACAACACCGCCGCTTGGTCCCATAAGACCTCTCTCACCAGTCTTGCCTCCCTCGCCCTGGAGAAAATACAAATAAAACCGTTACATTTACTGTATTTAATAAAAATATTCCCCCCTGTCTGGACACCAGACAGATCCAATATTATATCCGGTCAAGTCAGTTATTTTTCTTTATTGTGGTGAAATCAACCAATGGGATCAGCTTGTCCCTAGTAGCTCAGTTTTGAGCCCCTCGCTCAATTCTGCTTTCACTAATGCTGTCTGTGCATTAGTGATTAGCGTGCGACATTAGAGGTTAATCAGAGGTCAGGTGACAAAACAGGCTCAACAGGCCCCTTTCCCAGCCTCATTTTGCTGTGTTTGTTTACATCACTTCAGATGGTATCACTTTCAATGCGTTCTGACCAGTGCTTAGTCAATGTAATAACAGGGGCTGTATACGTTATGAGGCTATAGGAGACAAAAGTGTATTCTGGTGGAATATGAGGTGTTATGGGCATGCCACCAAGAATTTGGGGCCCTCTGAAAAGATCATTGGGCCCCACCACCCCATGTCACCAGTCCCTGCACACGTATTGCACAATTTTCTGAGGGCTCCTATCAGTCAGGGCCCTTGGAATGATCCTAGCCTTTGAGAGTGCCACTACTCTCAAAATTGGGGGGCTGTTTAACAAACTTACAGCAGCGCCCTTGGGTCCAGGGAATCCCATGACTCCAGGCTGACCTCTTGCTCCAGCTTGGCCTGGGGGTCCAGGGCGGCCATCTTGTCCAGCACCTCCCTGTCAAAAGAGGCAAAGCGTCTGTAAGCCTTGAAAAAAAAAAAAACTGGGCATTCATTATGTTATGTTATATGTGTCACCGCACGTTTAAATAAGACATTTTCTAATCAAATTCCCAGACTACTCCACAAAATGGTCCCGTCATTTTGGTGCTATCTGAAGCAAGCTGTGCAGGTTTGGTCAGTAGGAGGAGCCTTGGAGGACAGAGGAGGAGGCTGAATACTCACAGCGGGACCAGTCTTGCCATCGGGTCCGGGGCTACCAGGGCTGCCAGTCATGCCCTGTAGAACAGAGAGAGAGAGAGAGAGAGAGAGAGAGAGAGAGAGTATGAGAGAGAGTTTTGTGAGAGATAGTGTGTGTGAAAGAGAGAGAGTACAGCTCAGACATGGACACGAAACCGACCTTGAACCTGTGGATGACGAAATTAGGCCTACTGGCCTGAACACTACTGAAATACATGACTCACTTTCTACTGAAACACACTACCTGCTTTCTACTGAAATACAGGACCTGCTTTCTACTGGAATACAGGATATAATATCATTTTTTTCAGTGTAATGCACTACTGGACTCTTAGGTCCTGGGTGAGCAATCACAGCTCATTATCAGATGTGTGGAGTTCAGATGAGTGAGCATATTACTTAGAAATATCGCCTCTTTTTTCTTTGGTTGTATTTCAACTCCTTCCACCAGGCACTTTAAAGAGGTTTTTGGGTGTTGGTAGGGATTAGACAGACGTACGGACGTCCTTCACACAAGGGTTTGGTATGGATCAGACAGACGTAATGAAGTCCCTCACCTTGGCTCCTGGCATGCCAGCCTCTCCATTGCGTCCTGCCTCACCAGTATTGCCCTTGGCTCCTACGGGGCCAGGTCCACCACGCTCACCAGTGGCACCCTGGGATACAGGAGGGGGTGGGAGAGAGGCGGGGAGAGAGGAGGTGAGTTCCACTTCAGAAGCATGGCCAGTGCCCTGTAGTGCCATGTACCTGTTTGGGCTACTGCCTGCACCAGTTATATAGCGGCCAATGTGCCTTATAAGACAATAATAAGATTAATTTGAAAAATAAGATGATTAATTTATTAATTTAACTTGCATTGACAATAGAATGAACATACTACAGTTGGAACATAATACAGTGCAGTCCGTAAATATTGTCCAAATACTTACGGACTGCACTGCACATTTAACAGCTCAGTAAGCAGCAGCTGCTAATGCTAGCTGAGATGCCGGGTAGTATCCTCTGATTGTGGAAGAAGATTGTGGAATTAGTGGAAAGGGTGTAGCATCTTATAAAGGTCTCTGTAGTGGAAATGGTGGACTTATCCCTGGTTATGGGTATGCACTTTGTTGTACGTTGCTCTGGATAAGAGTGTCTGCCAAATGCCATTAATGTAATGTAATGTATTCTATATAGAAGCTCTCTGTAGTGGAAAGGGTGTAGTATTTTATATAGAAGCTCTCTGTAGTGGAAAGGGTGTAGTATTTTATAGAGAAGCTCTCTGTAGTGAAAAGGGTGTAGTATCTTATATAGAAGCTCTCTGTAATGGAAAGGGTGTAGTATTTTATATAGAAGCTCTCTGTAGTGGAAAGGGTGTCGTATCTTATATAGAAGCTCTCTGTAGTGGAAAGGGTGTAGTATTTTATATAGAAGCTCTCTGTAGTGGAAACGGTGTAGTATCTTATATAGAAGCTCTCTGTAGTGGAAAGGGTGTAGTATTTTATATAGAAGCTCTCTGTAGTGGAAAGGGTGTAGTATTTTATATAGAAGCTCCCTGTAGTGGAAAGGGTATAGTATTTTATATAGAAGCTCTCTGTAATAGAAAGGGTGTAGTATTTTATATAGAAACTCCCTGTAGTGGAAAGGGTATAGTATCTTATAGAGAAGCTCTCTGTAATGGAAAGGGTGTAGTATTTTATATGGAAGCTCTCTGTAGTGGAAAGGGTGTAGTATTTTATATTGAAGCTCTCTGTCGTGGAAAGGGTGTTGTATTTTATATAGAAGCTCTCTGTCGTGGACAGGGTGTAGTATTTAAACTGCTTACCTTGGGGCCGCCAGCTCCATCAGAACCAGGGAAACCACGGCCGCCGGGAGCACCCTGGGGGGGGGGGGAATCAAAGCGTCACACACCTTATTTTGGGGGTTTTGCTGTGTAGCAGGAATGGATGAGTGGGACAGGGGTCCCACTGCAGGGTGAAAGAAGGAGAGGAGCACAAAGGGACAGAGGGACAGAGGCACAGAGGGAGGGACGTACACGCTCTCCAGAGGCCCCACGAGCTCCTGCTCCACCAGGCTCACCACGGGCTCCTCTCTTGCCCTCCTCTCCGGCGGGTCCAGGTGGGCCCTGAACTCCAACAGCACCCTAGGGTAGAGAGCACAGAGAGGGCTGTCACACACACACACATCCATCAGCAGATTCAGCTTGCTCTGTCACACATCCATCAGCAGATTCAGCTTGCTCTGTCACACATCCATCAGCAGATTCAGCTAGCTCTGTCACACATCCATCAGCAGATGCAGCTAGCTCTGTCACACATCCATCAGCAGATTCAGCTTGCTCTGTGTCACACATCCATCAGCAGATTCAGCTTGCTCTGTCACACATCCATCAGCAGATTCAGCTTGCTCTGTCACGCATCCATCAGCAGATTCAGCTAGCTCTGTCACACATCCATCAGCAGATTCAGCTAGCTCTGTGTCACACATCGATCAACAGATTCAGCTTGCTCTGTGTCACACATCCATCAGCAGATTCAGCTTGCTCTGTATCACACATCGATCAGCAGATTCAGCTTGCTCTGTCACACATCCATCAGCAGATTCAGCTTGCTCTGTCACACATCCATGAGCAGATTCATCTAGCTCTGTGTCACACATCCATCAGCATATTCAGCTAGCTCTGTGTCACACATCCATCACCAGATTCAGCTTGCTCTGTGTCACACATCGATCAACAGATTCAGCTTGCTCTGTGTCACATTCCACAGAATTGAAGTGAAACAGAATTGACCATAATCCTGGTCTCCATTGACCTGTGTAAATATGAGGTGTGGCAGATGAAAGGACACATATGTGGGTTGTGTGTGCTGGGCTTCTTGGTGTACTCACAGACTCTCCCTTTGCACCAGGCTCTCCCTTATGCCCGGGAGCACCAACCTCACCCTGTGAGATGGGGGCAAAAAATGAAGAGGGTTAATACATTACACACTGCTGTAATGAAGAGGCTTAAAAGCATTACACACTGCTGTAATGAAGAGGCTTAAAGCATTACACACTCCTGTATTGGCTGAAGAAAATCCACGCTGACTACCCTTATGAAAAACATTTTTCACATTAAAATATACACAAGCGAAAAGACATGACTGGAGCTTTCCGCAAGTAATTGGCTTTTTCAAAAGTGAACTACAATATTGAAGTGAAAACAAAACACGTGTCTATTATAGCAGAGGCTACATTTCCCACTCTCTTCTTATAAGTGGGCTTATTTTTATATTGTTCACATACAGTATGTTCTCTTCACATGTTGGGTGTTAAAATGTAGATTTTGAACATTTTTTGAACACTTTATTATTTTTTTTGTAAGGGTAACGGCCATGACACTGAACAACATGATGGAGTATGTTTAGATTTTGAAGCTGTTTTAAGCATACTTACAGTGTTACCCTTAGGACCAGGTGCACCAGCAATGCCCTGAGGTCCAGGGGGGCCACGGGCTCCAGGGAATCCAGGAGCACCAGCAACACCAGCAGCACCCTGTAAAAAACAGGTGAACAAAGGGTGACCAATCAGAGACATCACTCATCACATCAGTAAAATACCCTGACCAATCAGAAACGTGGCTCATCACATCATTACAGATTCGGACTAATCAGAAACATCACTTTCCACATCATTAGAATATGCTGACCAATCAGAAACATCACTCATCACATAATTAAAAACCCTGACCGACCAGAAACATCACTTAACACATCATTTTAATATGCTGACCAATCAGATACCTAACCCATCACATCATTAAAAACCCTGACCAATCAGAAACATCACTTACCACATCATTATAATACGCCGACCAATCAGAAACATTAATAATGACGGGCTGAGAGGGCTGTACTTACAGGGTTACCCTTGGATCCGGCGGCACCATCCTGACCGGAGTTGCCCTGGAGGGGGAAGGCAGAAAGCAGACACAGGTGAGTACGGAGTGGAGGGCCCCTGCGGGCGGGCGTTTGCCGGCAGTTCTGACGGCGTTATCGTTACTTACAGAGGCGCCGGCGGCACCAGCGGGTCCAGGGTTGCCGGCCTCTCCACGGGCACCTGGGGCTCCATCGGTACCACGGCCTCCCTGGGGACCGGCATCTCCCTGTGTGTGAGAAGCGGGGGGGGGGGGGGGGGGGGGGAGGGTGCAGTGTCAGCATCACATCACGCCTTCACCTTAGGTGACCCAAGACAGGTGAGGTACCCAAGCTCCCCTCTCTGTTCTGGATAGATATCAGGCCCATGACACTGATTATATCGGATTACAAAACCCACAGAACCTGCTTCACAGGCATCTGGGGAAGTGCTTTAAATAAACCTTTTAATTGTCTACAGACTAGCTCAAAGTTAAACAACTGCAATCCTTGTGTCCATTGATCAAAATAAAGTTATTTGCTGTATGTATGTCAAAATAAAATGTTCAAAGCAGACATAAACAGCCAATATGTTTGGACTCTGTTCAGACAATGCAGTGCCTCTGCAGGTGACATGACAGTACAGTGATGAACATACTGTACATTTTAAAAAGATTGAATGGGTTGGCAAACACTCAGACATATTTAAATATTAATTAAATGAATCATTCTAAATTAATTGGAGATGTTTGTGGAATAATTGTCTGCATATAGATGGTTATTTTAATATCTCTGATGAACTTATGATGAGCTTATGATGAACTCTTCACTGTGTCTCATCAAGTACTGATCCATGATCTGCCCAGTGAAAAAACCGTTGTAGACCATAGCCATTTGTTCATAAATCTGAGGCCACATTGCTGTGTTTTAAGAATGATTACTTCATGTGATACTGCCAGCTGGTTGCTCTGTCTGTCTGTCAGACCGATGAAGGACTTCTATGAAGCAGTGGAGGTTGCAGGTGAGGCCACTTACCTTAGCTCCAGGGCCACCAGGGAATCCAGAAGGACCAGCAGGTCCAGTAGGGCCCTGAAATAGATCAAAGAGGCACCGGTGAGTGTCAGAAGATCACACAGCAGCACATTCCTGGTCACAGTGCGTGTGGTGTGGATGATTACAGAATTGCTCTCTGGCCTCAAGGGTAATACATGAGCCATGTTTTTCCTCATTAGCATGAAAACAAACACAATTCTGAGTCTGTATTCAGTGTACATATGTTCAGTGTCTTGTATCTCTGCCTCATCACATTGCCATGCATACATTGAGCAGTATACGCACGGCAATGTGAAAGCCAAATGCATTCAAATCAGCGCATAATACCAGAAATGTATTGAATATGGAGTGATTGCATATACTGCTACATACTGTACTATTGGCAAAGGTAGCTTCTGTTCTGAATGTACACAGGGGAGACCTTACGTCATAGAACCCTGCTGACCCATCTGACTAAGGGCCATGGTGTGTGAAGTTGCTGAATGGCTGGGAATGGATTATTTTGGTTTTTGATACTTACAGGAGGACCAGCAGCACCAGCTCCTCCATCGTTACCACGGGCACCCTATGGGAGACCAACTGGGATCAGTACCGGAAAACTTCACATATTAAAGTTTAGAAATCATGGGTATGGCCAATTCTAAGATTCTATTTAAGTTCTATGGGCAAGTTTCAGGGAACAAAGTTTATGCTTCGCGCTGGACTAAATTCAGTTTTGTATGGAGAATCTCTATTCAAAATAGAATGTAGTCTCGGACAAGGCTTAACAGCGTCCGCAAAACTGCCCTTATATGTCCTGCTATTTTTGTGTTCACTGATATGAACTGAGGCTCACTGTAAGTGTAAAGGATAGCAACTCAAACAAAAGGGCCTCATTCCTTCTCAATTTGAGTGGGTAGTATCTATGTCTCCTCCCAAATAGGGTGGAGGCACAGTTTATTAGGCTCCTCTTCTAACCTTCCAAAGCATTAGAAGGGCCCTATACCTGCTTTGGGAACAACCCGCTGTCGCTCATTAGCCTGTGCCTTAGAAATATTATTTGTCATTCAACCGATTTTAGGTGAATCGTTCTTTTTTTTCTTTTGGAAGTGTGATTAGAAATTAGGTCCAACCAGTGACTTTCCCTGAGTTTCTTGTTCCCAAGCCAAAGTCTGGTGGACACAGTGGGCGGGGGGGAAGGACAGAGGGTAAACAGGACTCGTTTTTCAGGGGTACAGTCACAGGGTGTAGGACAGAGGGTAAACAGGACTCGTTTTTCAGGGGTACAGTGACAGGGTGTAGGACAGAGGGTAAAGAGGACTAGTTTTTCAGGGGTACAGTCACAGGGTGTAGGACAGAGGGTAAAGAGGACTAGTTTTTCAGGGGTACAGTCACAGGGTGTAGGACAGAGGGTAAAGAGGACTCGTTTTTCAGGGGTACTCACAGCAGCACCAGCAGCACCAGTGCGACCTCTCTCGCCAGGCAGACCACGTGGGCCCTGAAAGGGGCAAGAAATAGGAGTTAGATGGGCATCTAAAGAGAAGAGTGGGACTTCTAAAGAGAGGAGAAGATGTCAGATGGGTTCCAAAGAAAAAATGTGTGAGATGGAATAACTGTTCAAGAAATGCAATGTACTGAATATGACACATTCTTTTCTGCCTTATAAAGTCTGAGTAGGAGCACAGAAAAATATAACAATAGCATCAGCATAAAGATGAAGGTTAGCATTGGATACATTATGACTGTTAAAATAAATAGTGAAAAGGAGAGGTCCAAGGACCAATCCCTGGGGCACACCCTTGGTTATATTTAGTGGGCGATAGCTGACAGTTCTATTGCATTCAGAAATGTGCAGCTTTCCACCTAGTGTCACCTGGATTGATAGGAAGTAACACTCACCATTGCGCCAGGGGTTCCGTTCTCACCAGAGGCACCAGCCTCTCCCTAGGGAAACACATTTGCAACAGGTGAGCTCCTTTCAACACTGCGGAAGAACATTTTGGAGATGATAAAAGGGTGCCTGGAGATTGTGAGCTCACCTTGGGTCCAGCAGGTCCGGAGTCTCCCTTGCTTCCATCTAGACCGCTGTATCCCTGGAAAGGAGACAAGACAAGGTGTGGTCAGAGGGGATGGTGGCCAGTGGAGGGGTCAGATGCATGTCAGGATGAGTCAGTAGTGTTGGGGCCATCTCCACTCACTCTGTGTCCCTTGATCCCAGGAAGTCCAGGGGTTCCGGGGAATCCACGGGCGCCCTATCAGAAGAGAGGCGATGGACATGTGATCAAAGCTGACTAATGGGATCCAACTGACCAAACAGCATTCAGGTGATCAGACACACAGGAAAAATCACAATTGTCGATAGTTGTAAATGTCCATTTGTGACTATATTTCTTCATTATCTAAATTAGCTGCTATTGTTTCATTAACTGGCCAGTATTAGCAAGTATTACCCATTTCAGGTTCAATGCAGTTATGATTTATTCACAAACAGTATTTTATGAATCATTATCAACACTGTTACACAAAAAAAAGACTGTTACACTCAAACTGAAAAAATGGTTCCAAAAGAACCCTGTGATTCCATAGAAGATGCTTTATCTGGGGGCATTCGCACTTCAGAGAGGGCTCCATAAAGAACTAAAAATGGTTCTTCGTTGGAGACAAGCCAAAGAATCTGAGTGTGCACAAGATGCACACTGCTGTCGACCATTAAGGCCACGCTGAATGCTTCATCTTCTGTGGGAAGAAGCGCTGCATTGCTTGAAGCCGGGACAGAAATTTGGCAGAAGGACTCACCTGAGGCCCAGCAGGTCCACGCTCACCTCCGCGGCCAGGCTTGCCAGACTCGCCCTGAAAGAGACCGGGGGAGATGATGATGATGATGATGAAGTCTAAAGTGAAGACATGAAGGATGTAGAACCTGCAGCAGGCTAGGCTACATGTCTAACGGCTATAAAGAGGCTGTCTCTAGCCCCTGGTTTATTTTAGCAACACATCCTGCTGATGTAGGCCATGCTTTTTAGAGTGGACACAAAAATATCATGTAATAATCATTGTCCGCATATTGCATGTTTGTCTAATATTACATGTTATCAAACCATGTCCACTACATATACATAAGATATGGTTATGGACAGTAGGGACCCCACAAAATGGGCTACAGCTGTATGCCCAATCAGCAGGTGTATGATGCAATCAGCAGGTGTATGATGTATTTGTGGTGGAGAATGTATCTGAGCAGCTGCTCTCTTGGGGATTTTGGTGGAATATGAAATGTCCTGAAGTGAAATCGTGGCCCTGAGGTTTTGTACGGGCAAACAGAGGTGCTTCCAACACTCACATCCTCTCCGTTCTTTCCAGGGGGGCCAGCTGCACCACGGGGACCCATGGGACCCTGCAGAGGACAAACACACCTCACTGAGTGGGACCATCACAGGACGGTGAGAAACACAAAAACACAGGGCAGGGAATGTGTGTGTGTGTGTGTGTGTGTGTATGTGCAGCCTATGTACAAAATGAAGGACACTTAAGTTAGTAAGCCCAGTGACTTGAGCAACATACATAAAATGGCTGTGGTGTTGCAGCGGGCTTGTCAGTGCTGACCCCATTGACCCTCATTTAGTGTTTGGATGTCTTTCTGTTTGAGCTGGGGCCATGCTGTGAACTTCCACTAGGGGGCGATGCAGAGTCACTTGGGGATACCTGAATCCCAATAAAGGGAAATTGATGGGAGTAGAAATTTGGCTGGTGTGTCAGTAGTGTCAGCAGTGGGGTGCTATAGGAAAGGGTGCAGTTCACTTGAGGATACTCACAGCAGAACCAGCCTCACCAGGCTCACCAGGAGGTCCAGTGAATCCTTGGGGTCCCTTAGGAATGACAAAAAAAGAGGCAAAGCTCAGACCTAAAGTTCCAGGCTATTATCACATAATCCTCTAAGGAAAATCATAATCCTTCCAGGAAAATCAGACCTGACCCATGCTAGTTCTAAGCCAGATGACTGAAATAGACATTGGAGTCTATAGCTGCCATCTTGCCACCTGTTTATTACAGGGGCCAGTGATATTCAGTCTACATTCAGTTTGTATGTGTGCCTGATTCACCGACACCTACGGCTTATGCTTCAGGCACGGATGTCTTGATTTCATATCCACCCTAGATTTGGATATTAAGTCAAAGTATGTAAAGTAGGGGTGTAAATCTTGCGATTCCTCTAGGAAACGGTTCAGTGCATCTGAATTCTGATTTCGCCAAATCGATACGATTCAATCAGATTCCTTACAAAACACAAGTTTGACCGGAAAAATATACGTACTCAGTATATACGCAGTATATCATCTCAGCTCATTTACTTCTAAGAAGCGCTGTATTTAAATTTCTTACTTGAATTGTTATTTGAATAAAGTCTTAAGTGGATGCAGTCGAATGGCATTGATGCGTTTTGAGGCCTCTAATGTGAAGTGATACTTACGCTTGAACCAGCAGGTCCGGGGGGGCCACGGGGACCCATTGGGCCCTGTCGGACGAAGACAGGAAACGCGATGTCACAAACTGAGCACCAGGCATTCATGTCACTGAAAATGATATTCCAGTGTACAACTACATGCAGAGATTATCTAAAATGCGTCATGTCAAATTGAACACTCGTAAAAAAGCAACTGCAATTGAGACGTTTAATACACGCCTTAATTCGAGGCAATTTCAAAATTGTGCCTCCATGCAACTTGCATTCACTCGATCCAGAATTAAACAGTTTCTTTCTGCATTAAAGCATTAGAGGTCTGGTCTTAGGACACTCTCAACTTATCGCTGGGGAAAAGCGTTATATACACATTTTATATATAAATATAACTGAGAAAATAAATAGCAGTTTAACTGTTTATGTTTCTCTGAATTGAGTGAATTTCAGTGCAGAGGTAGTCTGATATAGATCTACCACGCTATTAGAGAAATATTCCTTAAGTTGTCAGGCCTCCTTTGAACATGCCATAGATGGAGCCCGTTGCTATACTCAAGGCTCCGTGTACTGTGGCAGCAGTACGCCTGACAGTACTCCATCTCCTGGGGCAGCCGTGTTACTGCGCCGCCCTGGTGGACCTAACTGGCACTGCACCGATGGGGAGAGGGCTGAGGGGCTTTTCATACCATGGGGCCAGGGACGGGCATCCCTCCACCGCCAGATTTCTCTTCATAACCGTGAGACATTTGAGGAGAAAAGTTCTGCAGAGGAGAAAAGAGAAAGGTCAGTGAACAACAAAACACATCTCCGAGGGGAATCAATGTTATATATTTGTGAACATGTTCACTACATAGTCGTGCCTGAAGAGTGTGTTTGGGAGGGGGGGTGGGCTAGACATTTTGTTTCACTTGTTTCCTATTGGTACAGGAAGGACTCAGATCTCAGAGCACACACCCAGGACTAGCTGTGGTCAGCTTTCTGGGGCTTGTGTAGACCTGGCCATTTACACAGGTCTATACATCTCCAAAGTGATGTCATTTTTCTGCCGAGTCCTGGTTGTGGTACTTACTCCGCCAAGGCCATTGGGTCCGGGGGGGCCAGGGGGTCCAGGAAGGCCAGGCTGGCCAGGGATGCCATCATTACCTGGGGGGCCGGGGAATCCCTGTACGATGGAGGGGTGGAGAAGGCATTTTAGTGACAAAGGAAAACCGTAGCTAGGCCAGGCTAGGCCAGGCTACAGAGGCTTAGATGGGCCTTGGCAGTAACTGCCCATATCTCAATGTATTCTGTAACAAACCCAGCCTATTCCTAAACTGAATCAAAGAGGTCAAAGGTCACATTTATGGAAATACTATAGCCCTTTCAGTTGAGTGGGTACTGCTAGGGAGGCTTTGAACAAAAGTCAAAGTATTTGAAGGTGTTCCCCTTGTGTCAGAAGCACAATGCATCTGGACTGAATTTAAATAAATAGAAATGAGGATGTCACTGTATTTTATATAAGAAAATAGATTTCCTTAAGGTCTTTCATCTTAAAAGCTAGGCTAATCCTGCTACGGAAAGTAAGCCCACATATAACTCAATTAGCTTTAAAAGCACACACAAATGATGGAATTCAAAAACAAGTGACACCAAGAAACCAAAATAAAAAAAAGTCTAAGATAAGATATTTATGCCTGAGATGTGACATACATATGGATGAAGCCTGCCATTGGCCTGCGTATACCAACATACATGTAAATAAACAACAAAATATACAGCTGCGCTCAATATCGAGGACAACATAAGAGTCCAACAAGGAATGGCAGTAAATGTACTGTGATGTTTCTGGAAAAGAAACTGAATAATAATTATAAGGATTATTTTTAAAGATATGTGTACCAACCATTTCCTGTGTACCAAACAGGCTGTTACTTCTCCCAGTTGTCTAATTTGTATAATGCATACAATACTGATTTGTATAGGTGCAAGCTTATATCCATATACAGGCCTATGTGTAATGCAATAATAGTAAGGTCAACCAGTATTTTCTTTTAGTTGAGCAATATTTGAAAACTGGTAAATTAATTCTCAAGCTGAGTTCTCTCTTCCTGATTTCGCACAAACACCACTCTCTGCGGCAGAGACAGTGAGAGAAACTTACCGCGTCACCCTTTGGACCTTGTGGGCCCTTTTCTCCCTACAGGAAGGAAGCAAACAGCTTAAATGAAATGAGGAAAGTACAGGTGATGTGTGTAAATTAACGGATTGATTAATGAATTGTCTGCCCATTAATTGTGTGCCAAATTTTAAAACACTACTGAGAATAATGGTTTAATCACAATGGCAATGTAACAGGAAAGAATGATTAACGTTCATATGCAGTTTATGTATATTGTCGGCTAATGTGTAATTCACCAGAAACTGTGGCACATATTGTGAAGGGCTGCTGTAAGTTGTGCTATAGGCCTTTCATTTCATTGCATTTACATTTAAGAAAATAGGCGTAGTTGTATTATCAACATGAACAAATAATGAAAAAGTTTAATTAAAAAATAATTACCGGTATGGTTTCCTGGGTATCTATGGAAAGAATAAAATGAGCTAATTAGCCTAAAAATCTAATAAATAAATCATAAATAAATAAACATTTAATAGCATTTGCCAAACGTCAGCACTTCTTCATTCTGTCCCAGTTTTATAACAAATCTAATCATTTTAAGAATGGCCTCATCCACGTTCCATAAAAATTAACTGGAATTATTTGAAGTAGGCCTGCGCTTGCCCATGAACTACATAGCAAGAAGTAAGGACGTTTAATCCGACTTCTGTTGGGGGTATAATAAAACGTGATACATTCGAATGAAATCCAGGTTGGTTCTTTGATGCACGTCTTCCAAAAGTTATCCAAACCCAGGTGACTCTTAAATTACAGTCGCGAGGACCGCAGGCTTCCTTCTTGTGTTTCCAAAAGCTTAACGAAAGGCAGTTGCGGCCGACTCAAGGGCGCCAGTTAGTGCTGGACTGAGGAAGAGGGATTTGGTAGAAGACTGATGTATACCTTCCCCATCTGGGCAAATTGGGCAGCATTCTCCGAAGGGAATTTCTGGATTGGCACAGTCGGATGTATCCTCGCAAATCACTTCGTCGCACATGACGTTGCCGTTGTCGCACACGCAGATTTGGCAGGGCTCTGGTTTCCATACATCTTTGTCGCTATATAATTGGCCGCCCAACGTACAGCTGCCGACTGCCTCTGTGGGAACAAAAACAAAAATGCAATTTAAAACCATCTTCTATGCACGTTTAATGTACAGAGTTCAAGGTAGCTTCAATAGCTACATGCCAGTTGCTCTGGATAAGAGCGTCTGCCAAATGCCATTAATGTAATGTAATGTAAAGTAGCGAATTGAGGCTGGTAGCATTCAGATTAATATTTATTTATATGTATATTCGTTTGTTGGTGTGGGGAACCAGACCGACGTGGATATAAACTTTGGTGAGAAGTTAAACAAGTTAAACAAGCAAAGATTTGGTTCAAAATTACGAAGTATATTACCATACGATACATTTGTCTACTATTTAAAAAAGTTTCTATTATAACTAGGCTGCCAGTTAACGGTGTCGCTATGCGCGTTGCATGTATTGTCAAAATATTTTTAAATCAACGTCCATAGCTTGCAGTCAAGGGCAGATGAATTTCCACGTTGAATTATTATTATTATTATTATTATTATTATTATTATTATTATTATTATTATTATTATTTACATGTGTTATTATTTATTGAAAGTGTAATATGCACGCTTAGCCTATAAACGAACCCTGCAATTACCCAGTTTTTGTCATGGTGGCAGTATAGTCCGTAAATGTAATTTTTAGAACTGCAGTCATAAAACATGTTGCACGTCTTTTGTGGTTAGTTTAATATTCTGAAATAATTTGAAACGTCGAACTTGGCAGCAAAGAACATTTCCCCTTAGTGGAAACTCTGTAAAGTCTTGCATGTGTTTTCGATTATCCGTGAAAAATAAAAAAGCGGAGGGGGCGGGTTTCGCCCCAAAATTCATCATATAACTTTTCTGCTACTCTCAATTCCAAATTGGTCCACATAGTGGCGCTATTACACCGTAGAAAGCAGTTCCAAACTGTACGCCCAGCATCAAAATTTCTTAGATGAAGTGATGTCTAGACTACTTCAGACATCAGTCGTTTATTTCAGATGGTCTGTGTGTTTTAAAAAAGTTTTCTCCCTTTTTAATAGAACTATTCAATTCGATTGTATACTTTTACAGTCATTCTACAATCCAGAGAAATGTCTCAGGGTGTGCCAACTCCCTAAATTCAAGACTGAAATAAGAACAAGATTCTGCGCCAAGAAGAATAAGTAATAAACTTTATAAAAGTTTCGAAAATATTCCCTTTCTATCCTATTGATGGATGTAGAGATGGTTTTAAATTTTTACGCAAGGCTTAAGCAAGCCTTACCGTTTGTTGCTCACTTATTTTGGCTAAGCACTCTTTTCACTTGGTATTCCACTGCACCATTCACATATATATAAACACATTCTTCACCTACAATAACGCAAACTCGTCTCTTTAACACAAATGAACCGAACGTTTCCATTCCTACAAGACAACGTGATGACCATTTGTAGAGAAGAAGAAGTTTTTCATTGTTGTCCTTATTGCGTCCTGCGCCCAGGTTTTTTCAGCAGTAGAGGCAACGTTCCAGGACATCAAATTGCCCATGAACACTAGATGCTCTGAACCTGCAGGACTTTGTTCTTAAAACTGAGTTTTTGCATTTAAATTCAAATGAACATGCGTTTCCATGAACAAGAGGTACACATAAGAGCAAATTGCAGCCACAACTCGTTAATTGTCGGCGTAAAAGATGGAAGACAGACCAGCAGGTCTTCACTATCAAACTAGCCTACTCTCCTCAGTAACTAGGTCCCATCACTAGCATTTATTCCCAACAGCATTTGAATCTTTTCCACCGCTCCTTTAGATATTAGAAACTGTGTAAAACTATACTTACGGTCGTCCTCGCCTTGACCTCTTGCCAAAAGTACTGTTGCTGCAAGCAACAGCGCTAACCGAATATCCACAAAGCTGAACATGTCTAAATATTAGACATGTAGACTCTTTGAGGCAAGGGGAAAATGCTCGTCCTTTAGACTCCAATCATACACAAGAGGTCCGGTCTGTTGTATCTCCAATCCAGACCCCAGCAGAAACTCCCTACTGCCTAAACTAACTAATAGCCCTGGCTTTTATATTCCAAACTTTCTGGGAGGTGCTGAACGCCCCAGATAACTTCTGTATGTTCACGTTAAAAAGTCCCTCCTTCATCAGTTGGAGGGGCTGGCTTAACATTTTTTTCGTCCCAAAATCTCAAGCAACCTAATATATTTTTTTCTAAAGAAGGTGGAGGTTAAGGAAAAAAAGACCCCTCTTCCTTTTTGTTCATTCGAAGAGCAGGCCATGTCATCTCCAAATGTCAGTTGGCAAGGAACGAAGGCATGGGTGTCTTTTTCTGGGTAGATTTTCGTAGGTTATAATTACATTCAAGCAACTATGCGTATGTGCAGGAAAGATAGCAGTAACGTTGCACAGTTCTTATCGGTTTATTTTGGGATTGCGTTTTACTGCGTTTTTGAAGATGCTGAACCTTTTTTTAAATCGTAAGGCATAACGCGTTAAAGCGCCTGCACTCGGTGGGCCCCTTCTGTCGTTATTCGCACATTCGAGGTTATCGGGCTTTTGTATCTTTTGCGTTCACAATTGAATGTAATCCAAATGCAGCCTGATCCAGTCCAAAGTCGTTATTTTCATTATGTATAGACGGAGGGATGAAAGGGAACAGGAACAGGGTGAACTTGCCCTTGTGATGTTGCACCCTACTCAACCAAGTAATGCAACAGGAATTGCCATTTTCTTGGTGTTTGTGCTTCTTAAAATCGTTTTTGGATCGTTTACTTGGAAAGATTTGTTCATATTTAATGTGACAGTTATTTTACGAATGTTCTTATGGAACATATGCATGAAACCTCCAAATGTAACATATCGTATACCAATGAATAGTATATGTCATACGTGTAGAATAAGGGTTATCCGACGCCTATTAAATATTTTCTTTGTAATAATGGCAATGTCGTTTGTAGTGAACAGATAGGATGCATTAACGCATTTTTATTGTTAGACTAGATATTCCATAAATATAGAAACTACATGGGTACTGTAATTGTAGATATATGATAATTGCTTGCATATTATTAAAACGTGAAGCGTGCAAATGGTGTTATTGATATGTGATCCGTTCATATCTGGTTTCTGAGGCATATTCCTCTGAATTGAATGGAACTCATATCCGCAAAAGGGCACTGGAGTGCGAGGCCACATTCCGAAAGGTACGTGGACGATTTGTGGAAAAACGGACATTTAGGTTTAGGATACTGAACGGCCGTGGAAGATGCGTACCTTTCATTCCACACCTGTCTCGCGCAGGTGGGCAGAGAGGATTGTCATTAGTGAAACTGTGCAATTAAAACGTGCTTTATGATTACATTCAAACGTCGTATTTACTTGATAATATACCACACCTTCCAGCGCAGATGAAAATATGTACTTAGCACAGATGTTTACATTTTTGGTTTACAGGTTGTACAGTGTGCTGGTGAAAACACAACTCAATCAAAATAGCTTATAAAATGAATCACCCATTAGCTGATCTATTTTTCCTTTTGTTTACGCATTTAGAACATTTCATTTGGTGCCCTCAGACATAAAGGGGTTAAATGGCACTAACATCAGTCATGATTCTCCGGTTTAACACACTACATCCCGCAGTCCTACAAAGCGTAATTAACCCTGAAACGGCACCGTGGGTATCCAAATGGCTACAGTGTACATGTTTATTGCAACTGAATGCGAAAGGAAAAGTATATTTTTCAATTCGTTCCTTAAGGGCACGCTGGCTGGTTCGCTGATTCGTACTGTATTATGAGCTATAATTATGGGTATAAGACCGCTCCACCAAAGACGATTTTGCTTTTAGATCTCATGATGAATACAGGGAAGTTGGCATTGGTTCAAATCGGTCTCAACGCAGAGTAGACACGTTGCAGCTTCAAGTAAAACGAATGTCCAATCCGGTGTCTCCACTTTTTTCTTTTTTAACTTCTCATATGGCTGTCACTCGTCCAAGAAATGTGTCTCTGATTCTCTTTCATGCATGTGACGGTGAAAGGAATGCTCTCCTCAAAAAATGAAAATGCCACCTCATCATGCAGAGACTGAGTTTAGGAGTATTTAGGGTCAAACTACTTCAATCATCGTAAACCTAAAAATACTATAGCATAAGGTTACTCTTTTAGTGCTTACTTTGTGTCAATGAAGGAGATTATTGCCTACTCTATTTTGATGCAGTTTAACAAACTGATGATGGGCATTGTCACAAAATAAAACCGTTTGATTATCTTAATGATATGATATATAGTTTGGTTAATGGTTTGTGATTCTTTCATAGCATTCAAATACGCGAATCAGGTCCAGAAACATTATTTAATTCACATTCATACTGTATATCAAATAATAGAAGTGTGATTTATATTTTTGAAGATGTATTAAGAATATCAAGTTCATATCAGTATATATAAAATTTATGTCATAATAAATCTGAGACATGGTTAATTACATTAATACTTCAGAATGTTGTTTATTTAAACATAATATAACATTATTTGAGGTCAGTACCCAGATATCTTTTAAAAATCGTTTTGTAATTGTTTGAAATCATGCATCATTCTAGATCAGCGCTACTCAACTCCACGTCCTGCGGACCGCAGTGTCTGCAGGGATTTGCTGCAACGGTGCACTACACCACGCGATTTCACTAATTAGCGTATTATCTAATTAGCGCACGGTAGCAAATACATGCAGACACTGCGACCTGCAGGACGTGGAGTTGAGTGGCGCTGTTCCAGATCTTTCGTTTTCATGGTCAACAAGTTAAACAATTTATTAATTTCAGAGAATGTGATTCAGCAGCTGATGTAGCCATTTGAATTTGATCAACAACTCAAAACAGGAAAAAAAAATCACCTCAATCTGGCGTGGATTCGATCATATAAACATAATTTGCTGCTGAACAAGCCATATGAATCAGAATGTGATTTATTCAAGTGATTCAGTCATACTGGCCACTATCACACCATACAAAAGTTTCCATTCACAATAATGTGCAAATTTCATAATTTTGGTTTGTGTTGTCCTTTTGTGTATTCAGTATGTTGTACATCTCCAAATGTACAGTACCAGTCAAAAGTTTGGACACATTTTGGAGCCTTTTTTGTTATTTTTCTGATTAATCTTTTGTTTTCTCTGTCAACATCACCAAATCTCAAGTGATACTAAAGCCACTTTGCATTTAATTGGATTTCTATGGGAATTGGGGGGTGGGACTTGATTCAGCTGTAAATTATGCTGATACAGTATGGAACAGATTTTTGGATTAAATGGTTTTTAGTCATCAAGGGTCTGAGGTATGTGAATTCACATGTGAATTGTTTGTTGTCTTATTTCCTCTGTCATCAATCAGAAAAAGCAGAAAAGGGCAAGATGTGTCCAAACTTTTGACTTGTACTGTACATTCTCTAAATTTCAGATTTTCGGCAATAGCCTACTAATATTTTCAAATCAATTTTAAAAATAATTTTTAATTTTGTCAGTTTCTCTGGGATAACTGTTATCAGTGTTATATACTGTTATGAAGCCATATTGCTGCAAACACAGGATAGCACTGCTCCTAATGCAGAGGTAAAGAATGGTTTTCATTCACATGATGCCACCGAAAAAACAATGATGGGCACTAGCAACATGACACTCTTAATTCACATACAGTAACCAAAAAAGCAAAGCAAACTGGTCTTACTGTTACTCATACAGTAAAATGTCCAGTGTTAATTCACCTGTAACAGAGTACATATGACTCTCAAAGGGACCATACGTACTCTGTTAGAGTTGATTTAACACTGACTATTTTACTGTGTATCATGATGATCATATATGTATCATATGGTGTATAATCCTCTGATGTAGATAGGAACTTGCTGTGCTTTACACATTAATTTGTTTTACCAGTTGTTTATGGATATGATGTCTTCCATGCTTCCAAGTTTTGAAGCTCGCTGTCTTCTGCCTGTGTCCTTCTAATCCATACACAGCCATATGGTAGAATCTGCAGGGACCTTCCATGAAGGTTCAGTACATTTACCCTCATTTTAAGTTGAGCACAAATCAAGCTTTTCATAAGAAAGTTATAATCACCAAGTTCCATTTCAGTTAAGAGTCTCTACAAACATTTATAGAGGCCCTTTATCCCAAGCGCTGTACAATTGATGCTTCTCATTTAGCCATTACACACACACACACCTACACACACACACAAACAGCACCAATCAGCTCGTCAGGAGCAATTGGGGGTTATGTGTCTCGCTCAAGGGCACTTCGACACACCCAGGGCGGGAACGAACCGGCAACCCTCCGACTGCCAGAGGACCGCTCTTACCGCCTGAGCCAATGTCGCCCCATACGGTCTACACGGTCTGTGAAAGAGTTGAATGGGCCAGAGTGGCACAGTGGTGCTGTAGGCCAAGTGCAGACTGAAGCGATGCTCCTGGTGGAAACCTTTCCGTTGACTTCATTACCTTCATGGTTGTTTGTGCTCAGAGTTGTTCATCTGTGCTAGAACGTAACTGGGCCCTGCAGTGTCCCACCCCGGAAGTCATCATAACGCAGCTCGTTTTGGTTTCTGCATTATGTTTTGACATCGGGGACAGCAGCAGTAATAAGAACAGATAGAGAGCAGCAGTGTCTCGTTGCAGAAATTCAGGATATACACTGTAAAATCAACACAGAAATATCTGACCATACATGGAGATAGATCTTACAATCATAAAACTGAACTGTACTATACATGTGTGACAATTCAACAATATATTTTTAGGATAACTTGGAAAGGGCACAATGAAACCTGTGCAATATACCAGGAGAATTTGTGGGCTTCACATCACCCGGATTTGATCGTAAACTGTAACTTTGTAAACCTTGGCTGCGAAGACAAAATAACGTTACTTTCATTTGTTGGTTGTAGTTGGGGACAATATTTGCTTTAATCCAGGCCTGTATCCTGTTGGCCTGTGTTTTTAGAGAGATAGTTGGAGAATGTTAACCCGTCGCATCGAAATCTTTGGAATCTCTGAGCAGTGTGTTTTTGTGCGGATCTGAATGGTGGAGATTCTTTCCTACAACCTGGAACGAAATGACAGCTTCTGTGAGGTGTTTGATGGGCAGGTGTCCCTCTGGTACAAACAGCTGTTGGGACCGTCCCAGCTCTTTCAAGAGGCCGTGAGCTGGAGCCTCAGACACCAGCGTCCAGCTGTTCTGATAGCCTCCGCAGCTGCTTTTCTGCCAAAGTGCTAATTCGTTTAGCGATTACCAGCCACGTCATGAAAACTGATTGGCATCCTTCCAGCCCCGGTTCAGGGCAGGGGGGTCCAGGACTGTCCACAATAAATCACCCCGTCCAAAGCAAAACATCCAGGTACCTTTCTTTGGTCTCCACCCCTTGGGTTGGTCTGAAAACTGTACTGTTTTGCTTTGGCCATTTTGTGTGGCAGGCTTGGACTAAATGACCTGGTATTTATAAATATATGTAAGTTTTTTTTTTTAATTCTAGTGCACCTAAATGCACCAGATTTACCCAGGTAGGCTACATTTTACCTGTAGACCTAGGACTAAATGTCTTTGGAAATTGGAAACCCATGCAAACACGGGGAGAACATGCAATCTCTGCGCAGAGAGGGTCTGGGACTCAAACCCGGTACATCCTATTAACGAGGCATTAGTGCTAACCACAGTGCCTCCAGGCTGCCCATAGTACACTCAATAACAGCAGTTGTACCACATAATATATGATAGGTAAGAATCTGAGAGTCATGATGTAGCAAGACTTGTTAGAATCATCTAGACTGTTTGCAAAGTCAACTATCCAGTGTTTATATGAATCAGTTTTTCTTTCCATGGAGGTGAAATTTGAATGGATTATTCTTACTTGAAAAGGAAGCGTATTTCAGTGCGTTTTGCCGACCTGGTGACCTTCAAGAAACTGAGCCTTTGGTAGATGTATGTTAAATAACACATCTATGCTTTGAAGCATCAAAACATCTAGAAAGAAACATCCAATCACAGGCCACATCATTTAAATATTGCAACTTTTTTGAGCACCACTCAGTGAATTTTTCTATAAAGACGAAGCGGAAAGGCATTTAATGTGTAACTAAAATTAAAACTTGCAAATTGCAGTTCACAAGCCATGATATGCAATTTTCTTCTGGGAACACAGCGAGCAGTTCTAATGTACTGTGTTTAGTTCGAGAACGTGGAGGAAAAGGAACATCAGGTTGCAAACTCTTAGCTCCAAACAGTGTGACCTCGTAAGCAATGACTACATTTTCATTTCTTTACTTCATGATAAAATCTTGTTTATCACTGCAGTTTAAATCAGTTGCGCTACGGTTAGTTTGAGAACTTGTTTTTGGAGACCAATGACCAATGGAAGGAGTTCTGCAATTATATGCAGGGAGAAGTAGTTTTAATTTGAAGTTGCTCGTTTGCTTCTGTCAGAAATATGTCACGAGCCAGTCTCATAATCCTAGTCCTCGGAAGAGATTCTTAAATCACCTTTGGTTCCAAAGGCGACCCGCTGGTCGATCAGCTTCCGTTGCCTGCATGCCAAAGGTTGCAAATAAGATGACTTCCTTTGACCCATGTCTGTGTGAGCCTGTCTGTGTGCTGCTTTGTGAAAAGAAACAGGCTGGCGACACCACGTTTTTCAGAGGAGAACTGCGGGTTCCTTCGCTGTGCTGAATCGACAGATGAGACCCTGCATGAATGCCGGACATGTCCAGCCAATTTTTAAAAAGAAATTTAAAAAAGGAAAGAGTGGAATTGCTGCAAGAAACAGTCCTCTCTAGTCCTCTCTTATCCTTTTTTCATTTGGAGAGAGACACCCACTGCTAACAGTACAAGTCACTAACAGGCCTCTGTCAGCGGAAACATCTTGCACCGTTGATTGATCTGTCCATCACTTCTGAGTGTCCGACTTCAGAGTCCAGAGAGAAGAAAGGCATAACGGATACTTACTGTAGTCACTATGACTGCTCAGTCTCTGGGCAGGCACGGCTGCCTGTCCTTCTGTAATTACTACACTCGCTGTGTCTCTCCTGAAGGTAGCCATCAGCCGCAGCGATGATTTGTGCGTTTGTTTTCAGCTCTCGTGGGGCCCCGTCAAGTGAATTTCCACAAAACGACTCCATCCTCCAGGATAGGTTCAGTGTAATGGTGCCAAGTGTCAAGCACAGGGTGTCAACGTTTCAGACACATCAGAATATGATTTTAATTGAGTCCCGTTACTGGGGCTTTACTTTTTTTCCCCCCCCGTTCTGAATGACTGAATGAATGACACCTCGTCAATACACACATTTTTGTTTAATTGGCTGATCTCAGTGGCTTTTGTTTAGGTACTGTGAAAGGATTGCGTGCGTTTACAAAGCAGAAAGACGTTTGAGGTTGTGTGGGAGTTCTGCTCATGTGAGTTGAGGACAAAGTCACTTCTAGAGGAGGAAGGAATAAGGTTACTCCTCTCACAAGTCTGTTTTTCTCGAGCGCTCTTTATTTTTTCTTCTCTTGGACGCTGTGTTGCCCTGGCTTTATTCAGATTTTTCCATGAAAGGCAGTTGAAGCTGAATATAACTTTTGCATTTACATGGTCAAATTATCGAAAAAACTATTGAAAAGTTATGTTCATTCACTCTGAGGCTGATCATCCTTATGTTTTTCCACGTTGTGAAGACACATTACCCTTTGTGCTAACTTCATCTCTAGCCTGTGGCAGTGCATTGTGGGTAGAGGTCCCAGCATTCTTGGGAAGTTTACAGTAGCAAACACACACACACACACACACACACACAAATCAAATGCAAAGCCAGATTAAGAAATCTTTATCCATCATACTGAAATGGAAAATCGTCTTGTGGCAGCATTGATATGATGTATTGAAATTTGATCTCTGTAAAAAATATTTCCTGAATTTATCTCTGTCGTGATTTATACAAAATGGATAGCTGAATATTTTTTCATGAGTAGATTTACTTTATTGGTGTGCTAATCTGACTGGTGGTGAAGGCCAGACAGAATGGAAAATGTTCCATTCTCTTGTGTTGGCTGCCAGCAGGCGAACTTGCGAGCGATCTTTGGAATGGAAACACAGATGCTGATGGGGGAAGGGGGGGGCTCAGTGGGCAGTGAGAACTCTACTCTGCTCATTTTTTCAGAGACCAAAAACACAAAATGGACGCCATCAAAAATTCGTTGTTAAACATTCAAATGGGTAAAAAGGATGGACAGGTGTTTCTATGGCCAGGATTCAATCCACATTCTTCCTTAATTTATTTTTATCTTCAGAAATCGGTCTTAACTCCCTAAAACTGTGATTGTGAAAAACAAACCATGTCATATTTAAGGGATAAATGTTGATTGCATCCAGGCCCACTTTACTGTGCTGTGCTCCTCTGCCCTGCCCTGGTAGGTTTTTTAAAGGGAGTTTGCATGGAGGGCAGAGAGGAAGCCAAGCAGGCACACACAGAGCAGGGTTTAAATAGAACCGGTGATTTGCTGTGTTTTCCTTTGTAATCTATAGTTCTGTGGTCAGTGTCTCAGGGAGTTCAGACTGGCGGTTAGGGTGGAGTTGCAGTGGACAACGGCATAGCATTTGTGCAGCACTGGGAAGACCTCCTTTGCCCGGGCCAAATTCCTCCTTTTTCTTTTTCTCCTCTTCCTACAGCAAAAAAGAAATAGCCTTTAGTTTTTACGAAACTATAACAAAGCCGTACCAGCTGATGGACATTACAGATGCTGGGTTGTGCCGTAGATTATTTCTTTTAAAAAATGGAAAGAATGAAAGAGAAAAAGAACTTGGACTGAGGACGGTGGAAAGTTGTGAGACTAGCTGTGTTCAGGGACTGCCAAGGGAGCACACCGCTGTCCAAATCGGCAGCTTGCATTTCAGCATCAAATGAGCCCCGCGTAGATGAGAGATCCAGAATATTCACTGTGCTTTGTGCAGAATATTGTCAGGCCTGCATACCAAGAATAATTAAAGACAATCAAGGGGACTGCCAAGAGGCAACAGGCTTACTGTCACTGGCAACCACAGTCATCTTCAGAGATATTTGGTGGTAATGGTGGGAGTAGTTGTCAGACCAATCGATGTCCTTCATTGTACTGCTCATGGGAATACTGCTGTATGACTTGACTGGGCCCATCAGTTGGTCATCGACTGCACATGCCTGGGCCATGCTCTTATAATGTGCAGGACTGTAGGAGTGCTTGCCTGATCCGGATGCTTGTTTTGACTTCCTTGAAGCAGCTTTGTTGCACTTTGCTTAGGCTTTTTTATCCACACATGCTATTATTCATGAATAAGGAGTGTGTACACACAATATGGATGAGAATCGAGGTGGGCTTGCAGCATATCCTGGCGTATTCCCTGGGCTGAATCACTGTTTGTAGCATCGTGCTGGAAGGGAGGAGTTCAGTTGGCAGGGCTGTCTTTGTCTCATCGTTCAATAAAGAATCCTCTCTCCAGTCAGGTGCCTACAGTCCATCTACACCAACCGAGTATGAAACTATTCCTCCCACACAATAATGGGGCAGCTCAGCTGGTTTACTGTGGTGTAAAAGCGAGGAGCAGTAGGCAGAACACTGTGGAGGTGACACAGCCTGCATTCTCCCCCACCAGTGAGGGGCACCACGGTGACCGAACGTCCTACACGTTCACTCCAAATCTGCAAAAAATGCAGATCACACTTCTGTGATTTCAAATTTAGATTAGAACTCGCACGTCGACTTAGAAGCCCTTCTCGGATGGAAGCTTTGAACCTGTCCACCCAATGGCCAATCATCACTTTGCACAGCGTGCTGTGAGGATGAAGAAATACAATGTGTTAAACGGAATGCACGTTCAACCTAAACGTAAATTAAGAGATAACGATCGGAGCTGTTGAGTCGATGAGACGCCGTGAAAATGAAGAGATAAATGTGTTTTAGTGCACGGTGGCACACGGTGGTAAACTCAAAGTGTTGAATCTTTCCAGGGGTATGTTTTAACAGCTCGGTAGGAATGCCCTTTAACCCCTGCCTCTCCTTTGGTGTGAAAAAACGGGAGAATCACAGGGGGGGACAGTTCAGCCAGCGATGACTGCTTTTTCATTATGCCCTAAGAATCTGCTAATGAACGCACCATAGCAGTTTTCCACGCTTAAACCAAAGACACTTCTCTTAAACCCCATTTTATGAACGGAAGCTGAGCTTTTGAAGTTTTGCAGGACCATATGTTCACCAAGAGTGCTGTGTGTAGGTTAGAAGAAAAAAATGAAGAAAAGAAGCATTACAGAGAGCTAATTGTCATACATTAAACCCACAACGTGTAGTTTACGAACATCTGTAAGACAGGAACCTGGACTCCACTAAATTGGTCGTTTTTCACATTTTTTACAAGGTGTACCTCACCTGAGGGAGTTTTTGCGCTTCTGTTAGGAAAAACCCATAAGGTGCTTTCTTAATGAACGCTGGTTGCCATAGCCACAGGAGGGTTGAATTTTATGGGAGCTGAATGATGTAAAACTAGAGTCCTCCTTCGGATTCATCAAACTCTGTCATCTTCAGTTAGGGTGCCATTCGACCATCCTCCAACACATACCCCAGAAGAACAGCAGAAACAGAGCAAGCTGTGGATTACCGCTACATACTAGGGAGTCTGTGTAAGTTCAGTGGCATCTTTCAACTTGGATTTATGGACTCTATGGATAAGGAATATGGACTAAATGGGTTCAAGTTTCATCCAAGCAGAAACTATTAAAACTGTGAAGTCATTGATCTTTGAACACTAAATTACCATTACAAGTGTTTCATAAATGTACAAGTTTACAGACAAAGAGTCACGTCAGATATTGAGTCTTTTTTTTTTTGCTTACCTTATAACACATTTTTTCAGCGAAAACCCCAATAATTAACGAAACATGCCAATTAAAAATCCCCCATGAGCATCTCCTGTTGTAGCTTGTTAGCTGCTGTTTGAACTTGAGGTGTTTCCCCCTGGCAGAGTTTCAAACAGGCACTGTGGAGCCACCTCATCCTTCGGGGGCTGGCCTGGCTCATGTGGTGTGATGTCAGCCAGAACCCCTTACAGTAATGACCTTCATTAGTATTTCCCTTAGCTAATCAATATGAGCCCACAAAAGGTCCACAACATCTCCTTTAAATTTACAGCTAAACTGTGGGAGGGCCATTAGCTAATTTCTAAACAGATTTCCGAAAATAAATGCAATGAATCTTAATGGACGGAAACAGCGCCATTTTCCCTTAAAATGGCTGCCTTTATGAAATGCACCAATCAGGACTTCCTGTAAGGAGGACTTTAAGTTGAGCAACTTCCTGATGATCACTTATATTATATTCCAAGCCCGTCTGAAATGAACAGATTTCTTTTTGTTTTCGCGTTCTTAGTAGTTCACTTGCAACTTGCACTTGTAAATTAAGCTAATAAGAACACGAGTGCACCAGTACACAAAGTGCAATTTCAGACACACCCAGGGTGAGCGATCGGTCAAGATGGCGACTGATGGCCAAGGTGTTTGTGCCTCCGCGTGGGCTTGCAGCAACGGGAGCTCCTTCCAGAAATCACCGTGCCTGACAGGCTGATAACGCCATTAATGGGATGCTATGCTAGCACTGCTTAATCTTCAGGGAGGTGGGAGACCAGGGACCTGGTGTGCTGGAAGGGCCATGGGCCATTCATCTGCCTACATCAGTGAGAAGTGCAGTGTGTGTGTGCGGGTGGGGGTGCATTTGGCCTGCTTTGACTGGGAACATCAGTGAGGCAGCTGGTGTGTTGGCAGGCTGACACACAAGCAGGAGGCTTTAGCAGTGTCAGGGCTTGTTGCTGCTGCTGCTTATTACAGAGCACGAGCTGGCATCAGTGCACTCTGAGGTGTATCGAGCGCGGACTGATAACCTTTGGATTTGAATACATATCAGAATGCATCTCTGCCATAGTCCCCTCCAATAGGAATTAGAACAGCAAGTTAAATTCCTTTGTTTTTGCTATTTGCCACTTTAATTTACTGGTATTTCTATCTGAATTTGTTAAACAACTTAGAACATATTTCCTGTTGTATAAGACCACCCAATTTTTAGGTGAGCAAAGGTTTTGGAACATGTGACTGACAGGTGTTTCTTGTTGCCCAGATGTGTCCTGTTAGATTGATTGGTTATACAATAAATAGTTCTGCATGTGTGCTCTTGGTTTTAGCCTTGGGTTTTGCCGGTGAAGACTGCATTTGCGTTACAAAAGATAAACCAACAGGAAGACCAGAGAGCTTTCTTTGGGAGAAAAGCCAGCCATTTTGGAGCATAGAAAAGAGAGGAAATCGATCAGAGCCATTGCGCAAGTATAGGAGATAGCTTGTACAACAACTTGGAATGTGAAACCGCTGGCGTACTGAGCAACTGTCATTAAATAGGTCGACCAAGGAAAGCAACAGCAGTTGGTGATGGAAACATTGTGAGAGCTGAAAACAGAAGAAAACCCCCAAGACATTAGTCGGTCACATCACAAACAATCTCCACAGGGCAGGGGTGAAGGTATCTCAATCAACCGTTTAAAGAAGACTTGGAAAGCAGCAATATAGAGGCTATACCACAAGTTGCAAACTACTCTTCAGTAGTAAGAATCGGAATGTGACAATGCAATTTGCAAATAAGTACAGAGATGAACCACAAAGTTTCATAGACTGATGAGACCAAGATGAATCTCTACCAAGGTGATGGAAAGGCCAAAGTGTGGCGAAAGAAGGGATCTGCTCATGATCCAAAACATATAAGCTCATCTGTGAAGCACAATAGAGGAAGTGTCATACAGGCTACAGGCTTGATGCAGTTATTGTAATCAAGGTATTTGCTACAAATTATCGAGTGTTATTTTCTTTCATTTACTTAAATACGCTCTGTTCCAATACTTTTGCTCACCTAACAATTGGGTGGTCTGATAGCAAAGATACTATTTTCTAAATAGTTTAACACATTTATGTGTAAATACTTGGAAATAAAAGCTGAAATTCTGAACTGTATTCAGTGTATTGCAAAAATAAAGTAATTGGCCTTGCTGTTCCAAAACTTTTTTGGTGATACCTGTATATGTTGGTCTGGTTTACATGGGTATTTGCCCTTAACACTGTGCTTGCAAAGGAAAAAAAAATCTTACACTTGTAAGCATTCAGTTATAAGTCAGCGTTGCTGTCTTGAGCTCTTTGTTGCTGAAATTGTATTCCAGTAAATGCTGATTCACACTTAAAATCTCTTGCCGTTTACAGTATGTTTGGAAATAGTTTCCAGTAAAGTATTTTGAGACAGAAAGCCATGCTTCATGCAAGACCCTTCTTCGACTTTAAATTTGGACCCTCAGGCCATGCTCGAGTGTCCCAGAAAGCCAAAACCTCACAGATGCCCATTATTGTCAGATTGAAAGATAAAACAGCATGCTGGGGGCTTTTTGTGAGCCCCTAGGCAAACTGCAAAGGACTTGGCCACACCTGCATGTTTCAACATGCTTGGATGAAGGCTTTTACCAGACTGGACAGGCATGTCCACACTGATGCCGTGCATAAAGTAGAGTCGTGAAAGGTTTACCACCGGAAAGCTAATTCACTGCTGCATGTTTTACCATTTTCATAAGGGTCACTTCGCAGCTTAATATGCCCATCTGTACAGAAATGTCCTATGCTACCGCATACTCTTGTGTGCAGGGTGTGTTGTGACGAAAAGTATTTTAAGATTTGGTGAAATTCAAATGTATTCTGTATTTATTTAGTCGTACTTTTGAAAAAGAGATAAATTAAGCTGGCATTCAAAGTATACAGGTGAAGTCATTTTGTGTTTTAATGCCACATTAAACCAAGAATGGGAAAAGCCATCCGTTCAAATTTATTTTCACAAATGAAAACAGATAAATGTAAGTTATTTCTCAGGACATTGAAGAAATGGGCTTAAAAGATGTTAACTGTCAACATGTTTCAAGTCCCACTGACCTGTGAACAAGTATTTTCTCTCAGTGCACTGGTTTCACGAGGATAAAAACAGAGATTGTCCCTGTTTGCTCTATGTGCCGGTCCTTACATCAAATTATATGTGGCAGCCCAGAATTATATTCTGTATTCAAGATGCTTCTGGAATCTTCCTTTGCTTCTCACTGTTCCTCCCCCAAGCTTCTGTTCATTCCACTCTTCCATTTACTGAAGCTCAAGTCCTTTGTCTGTCCTGCCCCTGGAGACTCTTTAGGTGTTGGAATTAGCAAATCCACTGGCCAGGTCCTCTCCTACCCTCTGTAACCTCAGTAATACAGCAGACATAACCGTCACAGATATGGATTTTCCTTTATGGCAATTGCTGTTTGTCTTTGCACATTGTTCTTTAGAATTTGCATAATATGATGCTACAGAAAATATACTGTTATGCTGTACTTTCATATATTCTTTGTAGTTGAATATGGTTTATCGGCCTGGGTTCGATCACAAGCTGTCCTTGACTTTGACTCAGACACAAATGCGAATGGTTTGCTTTTCACTCGGAATGACTGGATTGAAATTAGTTTGTGTGACTGCTCAACACAGCAAACCACGTGTAAGAAAAAATACTCACACCTGCATTTCATTGTAAGATAAACTTGGGGACAGTGTTCATTGAATCCAGACCCTAGATTTACTTTGGGTTTTTTGGACAAAATGTTCTCACAATGTTACTGGAATGTTTTGTCAGTGTTATAATTTTGCCGGTACATTGCAGCAACATTGTGAAAATGTTTTTGTGCTAGCAGGGCTGTGGCTGTATTGAGAGACTGATGAGCCTGGCAAGTGGTTTGGTGACAGTGCTTTAGTTTTTCTCTCTCCTTCTCTCCCTCTCTCTTCCTCTCCTTCTCTCCCTCTCTCTTCCTCTCTCTTCCTCTCCTTCTCTCCCCCTCTCTTCCTCTCCTTCTCTCCCTCTCTCTCCCCTCTTCCTCTCCTTCTCTCCCTCTCTCTTCCTCTCCTTCTCTCGTTCTCTCTTCCTCTCCTTCTCTCGTTCTCTCTTCCTCTCCTTCTCTCCCCCTCTCTTCCTCTCCTTCTCTCCCCCTCCCTCTCTCTCCTTCTCTCCCTCTCTCTTCCTCTCCTTCTCTCCCCCTCTCTTCCTCTCCCTCTCTCCCTCTCTCTCTACAGCACAGACGGGCTGTTTTCCCCCCCTCTGCTTGCTCCAGACTAATTACAGGCTGGGCTGAGGGCAGATTGTACTTAAGCAGCTCCAATTGAAACGGTAAATGCCTATTATTAACGTAGAATAAAAATCATCCATTTCAATTACAGATTCCTCCGCCACCTGCCAACACTACAAACACGGGGAGGCAGGAGTCTGTGGCGGGGGGGAAAGAGGCTAAACCCCACAGGAAACGCTCCCGTTCGGCCCAGCCTGGCACAGATCTCTGTCCACATATGCCCCGCTTTCCTCACATCCTCTAAGACCCCTTTTTGTGGAGCAAAGCTGTGCAGGAAAGCCAGAATCGCTCCCCTTGATTGTCCAGCCCACCCTGAGCTGAGATATACTCTGTGTCATCAACACCGATCAAAGAAATTGCAGGCGCTCTCTTCCAGAAACATCCTTCTTCCTCTTCCTTTGTTCAGATATGGTTTTGAATGAATTTCAAATTCAAATTAGGTTATTTACCTGAAATTTTGGATGAAAATCATTCCGTTCAAAACATTGTTGAAATTCTTTTCTGAGCAATGAAGCTGCTATAGGGCATTATCTATAGCAATGGAGACATTACGAAACATGAAGCAAATGTTTTATCTTCCAGCTTGGCAGCGCAGGCACATTTCCTCAGGTTCTTCTCATGAAAAATCATTAAATTCAACACAGAGTGAAACCTCTGGTGTGGTGTGTGAACAACACTGCAATAGCATGTAGACCAGGGTAAAGACATTGTTAGTTGTTTGCTTCAAAGCAAACATCCCCAAATACAGACAATCACGAACAGTTACAAATTGCTCTGTTTGTGTTATTGAATTTGCAATTATTGTTTTCTTAACTCACAAATCTTGGGCAACTCCCATTTTTTTAGCTGTATTTATTCAATACTTAAGGTTATCTCCCTATCTTAAGAGCAATACAGCAGTACTGCTCAACATTGTCCATTGTCTGCAGTGGACTCGACACAGTGGTATACTATTTTACCTGTGTGGAGTCCATTGTCTGCAGTGGACTTCACACAGTGGTGTGCTATTTTACCTGTGTGGAGTCCATTGTCCATTGTCTACTGTGGACTCCACACAGTGCTGTGCTATTTTACCTGTGTGGAGTCCATTGTCCATTGTCTACTGTGGACTCTACACAGTGGTGTGCTATTTTACCTGTGTGGAGTCCATTGTCCATTGTCTACTGTGGACTCCATGCAGTGGTGTGCAATTTTACCTGTGTGGCAAGGAGTAGCTGTTTAGGAGGATCAAACGGCTTGTATTTCATGCTCAGGTTTGGAAGTCTAACAGCTATGGTGAGAAGAAAGTATAGTAAAATGGCAGGATGAATGGCCTTCGCTGGACCATACCGGGAAACCAAGATCTAGGCTTCTCGATGCGTTTCCATTGCCAGCAGAAGTGTATTGGTCTCAGAACTAAGTTTCACTACTCCTCCAGAGACATTCCACCAGGTCGTAGGAACTAAAGGCAGAATTATAAGGAACTATCCACTACGGGGGCGGCACGGATGGTGCAGTGGGTAGCACTGCCCCTCACAGCAAGGAGGTCCTGGGTTCGAATCCCGGTCGGCCAGGGGCCTCTCTTTGTGGAGTTTGCATGTTCTCACTGTGTCTGCATGGGTTTCCTCTGGATACTCTGGTTTCCTCCCACAGTCCAAAGACATGCAGGTTAGGCTGATTGGAGAGTCTAAATTGCCCGTAGGTATGAGTGTGTGAGTGAATGGTGTGTGTGCCCTGCGATGGACTGGCGACCTGTCCAGGGTGTATTCCTGCCTTTCGCCCAATGTATGTTGGGATAGGCTACAGCGGGTTAGGATAATGAATGAATGAATGAATGTATACACTACGGGTCCTAAAATGGCACCTGGAGTGTGTTTGCATTTACTTCCCCACTGCACCTCGAGAACTGTTAAGATTATTTTTTGGTGGGTGACATTGGTTCAGGTGGTAAAAGCAGTCATTTGATCCCGCCTTGGGTGTGTTGAAATGTCCCTGAACAAAACATGTAACACCCAAATGCTGGTTGGTGCCTTGCATGGCAGCCAATCACCATTGGTGTGTGAGCGTGTATATGAATGGGTGAATGAGAAGCATCCATTTTACAGTGCTTTTGATAAAGGCGCTATATAAATGCCAGCCATTTACCATTTACCATGAAGCAAAGTAAGACATGCTGGGGAAAAATGCGACGGTTATGTTTTTAAGGTTTTTTTTATGGCTCGTTCATTTCAGCCACTCTGGTTATTGTGGTAATTTTGTGATCTTGAGTTTTTTATATTTTTCCTGGCACTGTTTAGCAGTCTATCTCCAATTCAGTCTTTTGGTACGCCATTTTGTTACAAGTTGCTGACTCAAATTCCTTCTGAACGCTCTCTTTTGACAGATACTGATCATAGCTTGTACCTCATTGGTTGGTCCATGATTTTGTGTGATTTCAAAAAAGGAGAATGTTGCACTTATTGTAGTGCGTCACATGAGGATAACCACTCCCCTTACCCCTCCCCTATAACTCCTGACCCACAGTTTGCACCACTGGCATACAGGAAAGTAGGGACACAGCATAGCTAATTGACAGTTCTCATTACCATGCCCAGACAGTTCAGGTTAACTTTTATAGTGGAAAAATAAGTTTTTAAATACATTTAAATGACAGAAAAAATAAAAAAAATAATGCACATTTGTTTTATTGTTGCCTGAAGACATCTGGCCATTCAACCACCATGTTACTCCTTTTAGACCAGCTCAATTTTAAGGCTGGACAAGCTGGCATAGCAGTATTTTAAAGCAGGGTACACTTTACTGAGTCTGGTGTCTTGGAGCCTATGAAATACTCTCAGAAAGTGCAAACCCCGCCTTCTGCTGCTTTTGGTTGGCTGAATTGCACCAGGCAAGATCAATCGAGCACAGAAAAGTATTTGATTCCTAAACAATTACGTGGTGGACCCAGGTCTGAATCACAGAAGATTAGGACCTAATGGATGTGCGCTCCTTTAGTGTGAGTTTAGTGTGAGTTTTCCAGTTCGTATCAGAACTGGAAACACTCCCCAGCGTCCGCCCCTACCTCGGGGCCAGACGTGAGGTACGTCACCATTCTTTAAAAAGTAATGTCCCCTAGCCCTCCCTTCTATCATCCAGCTTTCCTGCACAGTCAAATCTTCAGTGTTACTTCATCCGTTTATTTGAGTTCACGTGGGTTAGACAGTACTCTGTCAGTGTAAAACGTACTCTTTCGTTGGTTGTACACTGAGCATTTTGCTGCTTGGTAAAGTTATCTTCAAGTGAACATGTTCCTCTTTAACCATCAGGTGTGGAATCTTGAGAATCTCAGCGCCCAGGTGCTTCTTATAAACACAGGCCTGGGTCCTGCAGTCGCAAACCCCTGCTATGTCATTAGGTTACCATGGCCACTTTTCTATCCCAGGTATGTGGACGACATTGGCTTCGGTGGTAAGAGCAGTCGGAGGGTTGCTGGTTCGATCCCGCCCTGGTTATGTCGAAGGGTCCCAGAGCAAGACGCCTGACCCTCTAATGCTCCTGACGAGCTGGTTGGTGCCTTGCATGGCAGCCAATCGCTGTTGTGTATGAATGGATGAATGAGAAGCATCAAAATCAACCACTTACTGGTCGGCTGGGCTTTTGCTTTGTGAAGCCTGGGTTATAGCTTTAGTGGTTTGTCCCAGTGATGCCCCAAGCGCCCAACAGGCTATTAGCAAGATAGTCTTCTACAAGCCCCACGCCCTTACCACTACTCCATATTTCCCACATCATAAGTCCCAAAGATTGCCTGAAGTTCCTCTCTGCCAAAAATAACAGATTAAGTGTTTCAAATAAACTGACAGGCTTTTATAAAGCACTGCTGTAGAAACAGTCGTTTCATTGTACTCCAAAATGTATTTGGTGCTTCTACTGATTGAGAAATATACGTAATATAATGAATGTGTATATGATGTTCTGGGTGTCAAATGTGTCACAACCACTTTTTTTGGAAGGATTAAATGTATATTTTTGGCCTTATAAAATTATATTTGTAACTTTGGTGATGCATAATATAATAAATCTCTGACATATTGGAGCTAGCACAAGGCCATTTAAAATTAGGTTAGCTTTAGCTACTTGAATCACTGTGTAAGTGTAGCTCAATTTTACTTGACCAAATACAATGTCAATACTGTGTGTGGTGTGTGTGTGCATGCCTGTGTGTGTCTGTGTGTATGTGTGTACATACCTGTGTGTGTATGTGTGTGCATGCCTGTGTGTGTGTATGTGTGTAAATGCCTGTGTGTGTGTGTGTGTGTATGTGCGTGCATGCCTGTGTGTGGTGTGTGTGCATGCCTGTGTGTGTGTGTGAGTGTGTGCATGCCCGTGTGTGTGTGTGTGTGTGGGCATGCCTGTGTGTGTATGTGGGTGTATGTGTGTGTATGTGTGTGTGTGTGTGTGTGTGTGTGTATGTGGGTGTATGTGTGTGTGTGCATGTCTGTGTGTATGTCTGTGTGTGTATGTGGGTGTATGTGTGTGTATGTGTGTGTGTGTGTGTGTGTGTGTGTATGTGGGTGTATGTGTGTGTGTGTGTTTGTGTGTGTATGTGTGTGTGTGTGTGTGTGTGTGTATGTGTGTGTGTGTATGTGGGTGTATGTGTGTGTGTGCATGTCTGTGTGTATGTGTGTATGTGTGTGTGTGTGTATGTGGGTGTATGTGTGTGTGTGTGTGTGTGTGTGTGTGTATGTGTGTGTGTGTGTGTGTGTGTGTGTGTGCATGTGTGTGTGTGTGTATGTGGGTGTATGTGTGTGTGTGCATGTCTGTGTGTATGTGTGAGTGTGTATGTGGGTGTATGTGTGTGTATGTGTGTGTGTGTGTGTATGTGGGTGTATGTGTGTGTGTGTGTGTGTGTGTGTGTGTATGTGTGTGTGTGTGTGTGTGTGTGTGTGTATGTGTGTGTGTGAACACAACGTATATTCCTCCTAACTGAACCATCCCACTCTTCCCATTCATCCTGGTTGCCATGGTCACAGGAGACTGTCTGCTGACCATGTCAGAAGAGGGCCACGTCTATGTGTAATTTCATGCGCTACATAAATAGCCTTGTGTAAACACTGTGCTCTGTATAAAGCTACATCAAAACCAAACTTTAGCGCAGGGCCCTCATCACCAAGCAGGAGGCGGAGCCTAAAGAACACAGGGATTTACACTTTACTCTGCTGATCTGAGCCTCGGGTGGGAGAATACACAGCTGTATGAACACCTGGCAACAGACAACATAGAGACATGGTGTTCCTGCAGTGCCGCCCCCCACACACACACACATACACACACACACACACACACATACACACACATACACACACATACGCACACACACGCACATACACACATACACACACACTCACACATGCACATGCACACATACACACACACACACACACAGAGGCATGCACACACACACACACACGACACATACCCATGCATACACACACACGCACACACACATACCTCCCCAGGTTGGTTCCTCACACACACACACACACACACACACACACACACTGTAGACAGACCTAGTGAGAGCTCCATGTTTGCTGTGCCAGTGGTTCCTTGGCCCAGGAGTCTCTGTGATACTGAGGCCCTGTGCGTGGCCCATGCAGAGTGCACTCAAAGCAGCGGTTTGAAATGAAAGGAGACGTTTCCATCAGGGAGGAGCCTGATTACAGGGTGGAGGTCACCCGGAGCTGGCATGGCTGGACTGGAGGGCCAGAGCGAGCCACCACAGCTCAGCTACGCTGTCCCTGTCGCCCGCAGGCCTGCTGTGTGATCACCATCAGCGCTGGTGCTCCCGCAAACTCACTCAACACGCACACACACACTCAACACACGCACACACACTCACTCAACACGCGCACACACACTCAACACATGCACACACACTCAACACATGCACACATACTCACTCAACACGCGCACACACACTCAACACATGCACACATACTCACTCAACACGCGCACACACACTGAACACATGCACACATACTCATTCAACACGCGCAAACTCACTCAACACACGCACACACACTCAACACACTCACTCAACACGTGCACACACACTCAACACACGCACACACACTCACTCAACACACGCACACACACTCAACACATGCACACATACTCACTCAACACGCGCACACACACTCAACACATGCACACATACTCACTCAACACGCGCACACACACTCAACACATGCACACATACTCACTCAACACGCGCACACACACTGAACACATGCACACATACTCACTCAACACGCGTGCACACACACTCAACACATGCACACATACTCATTCAACACGCGCAAACTCACTCAACACGCGCACACACACTCAACACATGCACACACACTCACTCAACACGCGCACACACACTCAACACATGCACACATGCTCACTCAACGCACGCACACACACTCACTCAACACATGCGCACATACTCACTCAACACACGCACACACACTCAACACACACACTCACTCAACACGCACACACACTCACTCAGCACACTCATACACACTCAACACACACACTCACTCAACACTCACACACACACTCACTCAATACACGCACACACACTCAACACACACACTCACTCAACATGCACACACACACTCACTCAACACATGCACACACACTCACTCAACACACACACTCAACACACACACTCACTCAACACACGCACACACACTCAGCACATGCACACACACTCACTCAGCACACACACTCAGCACACACACTCACTCAACACACACACACACACACACACACACGCACACGCTCTGTCTCGCCTCCCTCCCTGTGCCTCGGCGAGCGGTCGTGATGCGTCACCTCGGTCCAGATTTAGAACTTTAGGAAGTCATTACGGCTCCGTCCAGGAAACAACAAACAGGAAACGGAATAAATGAAGCCAGTCCACGGACACTGTTCTACACAGCCCCATTCACCTGCCATCCAACTGCTGCAGCGCACATTACAGGGATTCGCTGATCGCTTAGTTGTAGCAGGTTGTTCTTAAAGTCTAAAGCTCTGAGCTAAGGTACTCAGGAGAAGCCCTTTTGGGGGATGACTCAGGAAGAGTATGGTACAGTGCGAGAGGGGTAAACCACAGATTTCATGCAGGTTATATTTCAGGCTTAGGTCAAAAGCCTTGTTGGCAACAGCCTGCCAAGTCAGTGGCAGTGGATGAGAGACGTACAGAGCATGCGTCTGAGCCTCAGCATACGTTTCTCTTACTGCCGGAGACAACGTGGCTTTACGTCTTACGCCGCTGAGAGACGTAGAGACCTCCACCCCCACAGCCAAAACATCCCTCCCCCCGCCAGATCCTGCCACACCCCCTCCAGCTCAGATTCTCTCTCTCTCCCTCCTTCTCTCTCTCTCCACTCTGAGACAGACAGACTGCGAATGGAAAATATGAGCGAATTCTTCCCAGACTTCAGAATGAGTGTGATACATCTGCCAGGCCTAGGTTTTTTTAAAGGAACAGTACTGCTGGAGAGAGAGAGAGAGGGGGGGGGGGCATTCAGAAACACAGAGAGAGGTAGAGATAGAAAAAAGCACTATAGAATAGAGAGACATAGTGATGTAGAGAGGGAGAGAAAGAGGGGGGAGAGAGAGACAGGCAGACATATACTGAGTGGGGGGGGGGCTGATTAATAAAGTAAAGAGGGAGGGAAAGAGAGGGAGAGAAAGAGAAAAGACCTGGAGCTTTCAGGAGAGACATGGAGAGAGAGAAACAGCGAGGGAGACAGACGGGTGATGGAATAAGCAGGAGTGAGAGAGAACAGCAAAGAGACAGTAAGAGTAAGAGAGATGGTTTTAGTGGCGGCGCACGAGGGCCTGATGTGTGTAATTGCCGCTAAGCCTGTGAATTGATTGTGGGTTGTTCTCATCTCCATGTAAGGAGAGCAGATCCCTTTGCCCCGCTGGCTGAACGTGGCGACTCCATGCGGCCTGGCTTTGATCACCCAGAGCAAAGAGGAAGAACACGCAGAGATAGAGAACATTCCAGATACTCTTCCCTTCGACTTCAATACACCAAAAAAAATGCCTGACAGGCAGCTCTATCCAACATGCAGTTTCACTGCACACACAAACTGATTCAGCTCTATCCAACATGCAGTTTCACTGCACACACAAACTGATTCAGCTCTATTCAACGTGCAGTTTCACTGCACACACACACTGATTCAGCTCTATCCAACGTGCAGTTTCACTGCACACACACACTGATTCAGCTCTATCCAACATGCAGTTTCACTGCACACACAAACTGATTCAGCTCTATCCAACATGCAGTTTCACTGCACACACAAACTGATTCAGCTCTATCCAACATGCAGTTTCACTGCACACACAAACTGATTCAGCTCTATCCAACATGCAGTTTCACTGCACACACAAACTGATTCAGCTCTATCCAACATGCAGTTTCACTGCACACACAAACTGATTCAGCTCTATCCAACATGCAGTTTCACTGCACACACAAACTGATTCAGCTCTATCCAACATGCAGTTTCACTGCACACACACACTGATTCAGCTCTATCCAACGTGCAGTTTCACTGCACACACAAACTGATTCAGCTCTATCCAACATGCAGTTTCACTGCACACACAAACTGATTCAGCTCTATCCAACATGCAGTTTCACTGCACACACAAACTGATTCAGCTCTATCCAACATGCAGTTTCACTGCACACACAAACTGATTCAGCTCTATCCAACATGCAGTTTCACTGCACACACAAACTGATTCAGCTCTATCCAACGTGCAGTTTCACTGCACACACAAACTGATTCAGCTCTATCCAACATGCAGTTTCACTGCACACACAAACTGATTCAGCTCTATCCAACATGCAGTTTCACTGCACACACACACTGATTCAGCTCTATCCAACGTGCAGTTTCACTGCACACACAAACTGATTCAGCTCTATCCAACATGCAGTTTCACTGCACACACAAACTGATTCAGCTCTATCCAACATGCAGTTTCACTGCACACACAAACTGATTCAGCTCTATCCAACATGCAGTTTCACTGCACACACAAACTGATTCAGCTCTATTCAACGTGCAGTTTCACTGCACACACACACTGATTCAGCTCTATCCAACGTGCAGTTTCACTGCACACACAAACTGATTCAGCTCTATCCAACGTGCAGTTTCACTGCACACACAAACTGATTCAACTCTATCCAACGTGCAGTTTCACTGATTCAGTTTCACTGCACACACAAACTGATTCAGCTCTATCCAACATGCAGTTTCACTGCACACACACACTGATTCAGCTCTATCCAACATGCAGTTTCACTGCACACACAAACTGATTCAGCTCTATCCAACGTGCAGTTTCACTGCACACACAAACTGATTCAGCTCTATTCAACGTGCAGTTTCACTGCACACACAAACTGATTCAGCTCTATCCAACATGCAGTTTCACTGCACACACAAACTGATTCAGCTCTATCCAACGTGCAGTTTCACTGATTCAGTTTCACTGCACACACAAACTGATTCAGCTCTATCCAACATGCAGTTTCACTGCACACACAAACTGATTCAGCTCTATCCAATGTGCAGTTTCACTGCACACACAAACTGATTCAGCTCTATTCAACGTGCAGTTTCACTGCACACACAAACTGATTCAGCTCTATTCAACGTGCAGTTTCACTGCACACACAAACTGATTCAGCGCTATCCAACATGCAGTTTCACTGCACACACAAACTGATTCAGCTCTATCCAACATGCAGTTTCACTGCACACACAAACTGATTCAGTTCTATCCAACGTGCAGTTTCACTGCACACACAAACTGATTCAACTCTATCCAACATGCAGTTTCACTGCACACACAAACTGATTCAGAAGCATTCACCACACTACCTATCATCCAGATATGGACAGAATTTGTTTAAACTTACGCTCAACAACTCAATGGAGAGAGGGTATATCTCCTTCATGAACATTTACTGGCTTAGATTCATTAATCATTCGTCTGAAACATTAACTTGGAAATAAATGCAATCGTATGCCTCTTCTAAAACGCGGTATCATTAGCTCATTTTTGTGATAGTTCAATTCTCCACGCTGTATTTCTGTACAGAAAACATGAACATATGGACTCCATTTTGAGTCAGAATGAAGAACAAATGTTGATGCGGGCCAGTTTCTGGCCATCGATCTCTATGGTTACTGCACATGGCCCTTTTTTTTAATACTGAGCATGTGCAGAACATCTGCATTGCAGCTATCCTTCACAGGTTTGTGAGCTCAGTGGCCACTGCTCTCTCCTCAAAGTGTCATAAAGTCAGCCAAGGCAGCTGAACACATCTACAGAATTTAAGAAAAAGGAAAAAGGAAACAACGAAATGTTGACTGGTGCAGAGACACTGTATGTCTGTGTTAGATTATCACCCCATTGCTGAATGTGAGTCCATTAAAAATGTACTGAAATACTACTAATAATAATAATTTCAGAGTTATCAATTACTTTCATTATAAACATATTAAAACAACAAGTCATGTGATCCCACAATGTGATTTCTTATTAGACATGTATTCTTCTTCATTTTGAAGTCTCATATACTTTAGCTGAGCTTTAGCTGAGAAGTTAGAATGTGATGGTCACATTCTGAGACATCTGATTGGCTTAAAATGCCATGGTTACCCCAGGCACACAGAACAGCTCATTGACTCAAACCAAAGGTCTAGAATTGGGCAAGACCAAACCATTATACAATGTGGGGGTAGAGGAGGAGACGGTACGTGTAATGGACTATTCCAGCCTGGATAAAAAAAGATGAGGGATTCTAAAATGTGGCGTTTCTTTGCCAAAGTGAACTCATATACCTAATACCTCAGAGAATGGCCGTCTAGATTTCTTCTCCAGGCTGCTGTGTAGTATGCACAGTTGAAATCTTAGCTTGTACTCATGAGCTCTGCAATAAAGAAACTTGCAGGCACTGCTTGTAAACATGGGCTACACGAGGGAGACTGACATGCTATTGCTCCTACACAGGGCTTTTGTACACAGCGGTGTGTGTGTGTGTGTGTGTGTGTGTGTGTGTGCCTGTGTATATGCATGGACATGAGAGTGAGCAGATTTTCTTGTATGTTTTTGTATGAGTGTGTATTTGTGTCTACAGTATGGTGTGTGTAGCTGATATAAAAAAATCTATATTATGAACGTAAATGCTATTTACATATTTTTAGTGTGGATAAAAATAAGTAGCATCTATGCATTATCCTACATGGAGGCAGTCATACACTTTGGACATCTGCAGCGATAAGCATGATGGAGTGATCATATAATGCATTGCAATGAGTAAACCATGCCCATTGGCACAATGCAGTGTCTGGGGCATTTAAGAAGCTATTTGTCCAATTAAGAGAATACTTGTGGCCAGAATATAGTAATGGTATTACATGAATGGTGTCTAAACAAATTCACATCAATAAAAGCTGCATCCTGGCATACATTGGTTCGATCCTGCCCTGGGTGTGTGGAAGTGTCCCTGAGCAAGACACCTGACCCCCAATTGCTCCTGACTAGCTGGTTGGCGCCTTGCATGGTAGCCAATCGCTGTTGGTCTGTGAGTGTGTATGGGTGAATGAGAGGCATCAATTGTACAGAGGTGCGATATAAATGCAGACCTTTTACCATACACAAACCAATAGGGCAATGCTACTGAACTCCACGTCCTGCAGGTTGCAGTGTCTGCAAGTATTTGTTCCTACCATGTTCTACACCACCTGATTTCACTAATTAGATAATAATAAGCTAATTAGTAAAATCAGGTGGTGCAGCGCACGGTTGAAGCAAATGGCCTCAGACAATGCGGCCCGTAGGACGTGGAGTTGAGTAACACTGCAATAGGCAGTCAGACTGAGGATGTAGGACAGGGGTTGTTCAATCATGCATGACACCTGATTCAACTAATGAACTTGGTCTTCAGTCAAGACCTTCACAAGTAGAAGTGTCTCAATGGCTCATGGGGCGACATGGCTCAGGCAGTAGGAGCAGTCGTCTGGCAGTCAAAGGGTTGCCGGTTCGATCCCCCGCCCGGGCTGTGTCGAAGTGTCCCTGAGCAAGACACCTAACCCCCAAATGCTCCTGACGAGCTGGTTGGGGCCCTGCATGGCAGCCAATTGCCGTGAGTGTGAGTGTGAGTGTGAGTGTGAGTGGAGAAGCATCAATTGTACAGTGCTTTGGATAAAGGCGCTTATAAATGCCTGCCATTTACCATTTACCAATGCTGAGCTCAAACAAAAACCTGCACCCACACCTTGTGACTGATTACTACAGGGTTGGCCAACCCCAACCCTGCTCCTTGTGATCTACTATCCTGTTGGGTTTTCAACTCAACCCTGATTTGGCGCACCTGATTTTGCTAATTAGCAGCTGAAGGAGATCTCTGGCAGTTGAATGAGGTGTGCTTTGTCAGTGTTGGAGTGAAAACCTTTAGGAAGTTAGAGAACACTGGAGTGTGAAATAGGGAAGCCTTCCTTTTCTCCGATTGCTGAACTCCCCAAACTGCTGACAAAGGTAAGACTATTGATGTCAATTAATTTCACATCTTCAACTTTTTTATTTTAACGATGGAGGGAGCACATTTCTTCAAGTCTTCATCAAGTTGTATTTGCCCGAAATGTCAAGTTGGCGTTACAACTGCTAAAGATCTAATTGGCTAATATTGTCCATGGCTGTGAAATCTGAGAAGAGCCAGTTACAGACCAGCTGCTAAGGTTAAAAGCAGGTGTGCAGTATGTTTTGGAAGATGCTATGAGGGTTGCTAGCTGGTGGTTTTCTCCTTAGCATTTTTTTGTTTGTTTTGTGCAGTTGTCTGTTTCTCCTTTTGTAAGAAAAGCAATGGGACAGTTTTTCTGATGGAAGATGAGCCTGAATTCTGACTGTCCAGGCTGTTGTTTATGTTTGTTGTGGTGCTCAGGGATAATGCAGCACTGCAGAGGAGTGAGAAGCTGCCCAGAATCTATGGGTCTGCTGTGCATATGTTTTAGAGCATTGCATATGTTTTAGAGCATTGCATATGTTTTAGAGCATTGCATATGTTTTAGAGCATTGCATATGTTTTAGAGCATTGCATATGTTTTAGAGCATCGCATATGTTTTAGAGCATTGCATACGTTTTAGAGTGTTGCTCTTTTTAACTTGCCTGGTCAACAACAAATCTCCAATGCGGCTACTGGGTTGTGCTGAGGGCGCTGGTTTGTGCTGAAGGCGCTGGGTATTGAGGCACACAGAAACATGATGTCCTTTCACAATTATTGGACCGTAGGCTATTAGGCGATTATATATGTATTGTTTTTTTATTATGCAAATTTTGCAACTGAATATCTAGACGTCTATTAATACAATTTCAGATGAATTCAGATGAGTTTTTTAGATTAAGTTTATTGAATATGGAAAACACGTGGACCTACAGTACATGGAAATATTGCCTGGGCAGATGGATATAGGCTCTAATCCCAACCTGAAATTACAGCCCTAAAGTAGTTAAGCATTTATATAGTTAATATTGTACAAAATAAAGATGTTAATAAAGATCCAAGCTAAAAAGAAGCTGTTTGACTTGACCCGATCTGCCCTTCCTCTAGATCACAGGTGTCAAACTCCCGTCCTGGAGGGCCGCAGTGTTTGCTGGTTTTCGGGTTGTTCCCGGCACCTGTGGTTCATTTAAGTCTTTAATTGGCTAAAGTATCTACACGCCTTGTTCTGAAGGCCTTAATTGCCCTTAATTGACAGCTGATCGAAAGGCAACAACAAAAACCCGCGGACACTGCGGGCCCCCTGGGAATTCAGTTTGACACCCCTGCTCTAGATGTTGGCTGTTTGTCAAATGCTCACTAGCTGTTGTTTAAGTATTTTTGTGCATTGCCTGTCAGGGGTGCCAATAATTCTGGAGTCCACTATATATGCAAAATGCATGCATATACTGTATAAAATGCATCGATTTGGAGGTGACCTGTTTGCAAAAAGGTCAGTTGAAACCAAAAAGCCACTCTATTGTAAGACTTTAATATGCATGGAATGCAACCTGTGCAAAAGCATGTATGACAAACATCTGTTGTGTTTCCTATTTTCACTTGCAGCAAACAAAACCAACAAAATCTTTAATGCTCTTCAGGCAAGATCCGTTTTACCCGACTCTTAAAAAATGGCACTTTTTCATTGGAGAGGCCTAGCCTGGTTGTCATTAAATGCTGTTGTCACAATTACTACTCGTAATTGAAAGCAACACTGACTCACAATTCTGAAAAAAGAAATAAAAAAGAAGCCGACTCTTCAACGGGCTCACTGTGAACTGCATTCTTAGCTGCTCCCTTTCTACCTGTACTCTGGAATACGGCATCTGGGCTCTCCCCCCCCTAAGAGTCCTCCTTTGCTCAGGGCTGGAAAAATCTCCCAAAATAAAGCCTGCCCCAGTCCAAGCCTCCTCCGCTAACAGTATGGGAAAATGAGTCAGAAAATGGGCTCCACTGGACACACGGAAACCCCATTAGCTGCCCTTACACTACGCTGCGCTGCTAACGCTCGTGGATGTGGCGTGTCCAGGCGGATTCAATCCCTCCCATACAGACACATTCTGTATATACACAAACTCTTACAGATGCACGCACACATCTAAGGGTTTTGGTGGGGGGGGGTAGATAGAGAGAGACAGTAAAGCGGAATGGGAGGAAGACTAGAGGAGGCAGAGAAGAGGAGAGGGGGGGAGGGACAGGGAGAAATGTATTCTTTGGCAGAGCGTGTTCTTGTCTTGGTAATAAGGCCAACTGAACTTAACTGAACTGAGGTGGAGGCGGGGAATATCAGTGAGTCATTAGTTTGAAAGTAAGGCGAGAGCAGCCTTTAAAAATGTGCGCACTTTCATATCTTCTTGGAAGCTCTCTGGAAGACTGTTGCGGTCTGTCCCACTAGCAGACCTTCCCGTCTTTGCGTGCCTGCTCTCGGTCAGTCCTGTGTGCGCAGAGAGTGGCTTCTCGCCCGGGAGCTCACTCCGGCTCTACCCCACACAAAGGGCATGACATCACCCACGTACCACTCTGTGCCGAGCCTTGACTAGAACTTAATGTGACGCGTTTCCTGCTTAAGGAAACGAATGAGCAAAGTTTTCCTTCCCCCCCCCCACCCCCCCTTGCTCCTTACTTCATGCCTGGCTGAGCCAGTCAAGGAAATGCTGCTGGTATTAAAAAATGCTAAAAAGGTCACATGAAGGAGTGCAGAGCTCTTGCTAGCTGTTAGTAGCTGTTTGGCACTGACCGGCTAGTGCTATGTAAACGGCTGTCACATCGCCCTAGTGCATGCCACTGGAAGCCCATTCTAGGTGCTTTGAGCTGAGAATGCTGCGTAAACTGTGTTCCTTTTTCATGGGACTGTTCTAGGACCTGCTTCGGTCAATGACATCATCGTCTGTGGAAAGGCCTGGGAGGGCTACAGGCTTTAAATGAGGACCGTTAGGACATGGCTACGGACATCTACTAGCCGTTTGATGTGTGCTGCCGTTTTCTGAGTCACTCGTGAAATGAGGGGTCCTGGGTTAACAGCTTGATAACAAGGGTCCATAAGGCAAACAAGCCCCTAAGACTTCATAAAATATGAATAAGGAGGCAGCTCTAGAGTGGGTAAATGTAGGACCTGCATTTGGGATGTGCACTGAAATGGCAAGGTGTGCATCTTCATTTTGTTTAGTGGCTCTGTGAGGTCTGTAGCTTTCTAGAAACTTTTTTTTTCTGTCTCAGGAAAAGCACTTGTAGCATGCCGCTGAATGGAATTAGGCAGCATAGTTGTAGTCCCAGCCCAGTTGGCACCCCTTTCCATCACCTCTGTCTAAGAAGAATTGGATCACACGGGTGGTACGTTTGCATTCTAATAAAGGTGACGATATGATTGCTTTCATTTTCAGGCATGCTAAAACCGAGACATTGCAAATGGAGCTGCAGCTTTGATGTTTTCACACAGACTGGGCTGTTAAGATCGCGAGTTGATGCCACACTTTGGAGCTTCAACAAGAGAGAAGATGTGCAATCACTAACTGGAAGGCTGTTTGCTGATGAGGCCTTGGCTTTTCAGAGCTGAACTGTGCCTGAGAAAAGCAGTTTTACCCGGTGTAGAAAAGTGCACTGCTTCCACCCATAAAGCGGTCCCAAGTCTAAACATTATAGCTGCAAAAGCATACTTTCAGTTTCTGGGGCTGATGGCCGTCATAGTTCCCCATTCCCTGCGGAGTGACCCGCATGCTTTTTCCGTCCTGGACATTACATCAGAGCTCAGAGGTAATGAAGGGGGGCCAACCCATTGACCGAGTGTTTGTGTACATTATCTATTCCCAAATGGGCCCATTTCTCCTGCAGGAAACCGCAGTCAGGAATGACCCACTGCTATTCTGAGCTCTGCAAGAGAGAGGGAGAGAACTGAACCTAAGAAAGAGAGAATTGAACTGAAGAGAGAAATGAATTGAAGAAAGAAACCCTGCTCAAGCTAGGATTTGAAACGGCTGGTAGCAGGTTGACCGGGTCAGACCAGCTCCATACTCAACATGGTTTGACCAGCTCAAGCTATGTTTTGAAACCGATGACAGCTGGTAATTTCAAGCTGGTCATAGCTGGATATTACACTGGGCAGGGAATTGAATTGAAGAGTGAAGAGTGAGGGAGAATGTGGCATATAATGCAAATTTTGGTTGTCAGTTGGTCTAATTAAAATGGAAATGTTTACAGCAGAGGTCCGAACAAGGAGATTCTAACTTTTCTACAGTGACATGGGAGCAGGTAGGCCACAACCTTTCAGGAGGCAATGGCCATCCTGCTCTTTAAATACTGTAGTAGTACTGTAGTATTTCCTCCACAGGGTGAATATGGTGCAACCTGTAGTTTAAATTCACAAACCAGAAACCTGCGATTTAACTGCATTATTAATGACACTGTGGAAATGTTCTTTTGGGGTCTTCTGTTTGGGGTTCTTCAGCAGAGCAGGGCAAGGTTTCTTTATAAAAGTTGCTGTGGACATTTAATTTCAGCCATCTCTCTTTATGCGTTTGCACAAGTTCCCTCCAGACCTAGGATACCGTATATTCAAAAGAGTTTAACGCTTAAGATGCTCAAATCTTAAAACCCTCCCTGCAGATCCCTGTGAATTTCAATCTTTCAATCATATGAAATCTTTTAAAAATGGAAGTGTTTACAGCAGAGCTCATTTCAGAATTTTTGGGAAATGGAAACAAAAAACTTATCAATGCAGAAATTGACAGTTGGGGAGGAGAAAAAAAAAAGTTAAATATTTCCGCCAGGTCTCTGAAGCAGGCCCCAGTTTGACAGGAGCAGAGTGGGTTTTAGTCTATTGGCTCCTTGGCTTCATCCACACCCTCATTGCAGTGTCTGTGATCGCCAGACAGGATCTAAAGAGCTGTGGAAAATATATTTTCCAGTGCAGTGCAGGGGCAAGGGGAGGAAATCTCAGCGGTGAACTGACTAAACTCTCAGACTCGACTCTCACCGTCTCATCTGAACTCCCGGACCACCTGCTCCATCCTATTACAGGCTAATACAAGCATGTCTGCTTGTTAGGGTGGAAGTGTAGTGTAATAGTTAAGAATTGCCTTATAACCTAAAGGTTGGACTTAAAGATACAACAGGTTGGGGGTGTCTCGGTGGCGCAGCCTGTAGAGCACTGACCACATGCTCATTGCGAGCCGCGACGTCGGCGGTTCGAATCCGACCGTCGACAATTTGTCGCACGTCTTCCCCTCTCTCTCGCTCCCATTCTTCCTGTCTCTCTGTACTATACTGTCCAATAAAGCTGAAAAAGGCCTAAAAAATATCAAAAAAAAAAAAAAAGAGACGACAGGTAATTTCGGTCAAGAGAGGAATTGCAGCATCAAACACACTCAAACCACAACCCTGTTTATCCCTCCCCCTTCTCTGTGAATGCACTGATGTTGAAACGCCATTGGCTGTGGCAAATGGAACCAATTTTCCACCAATGAGCTTGAATGATTGTACAGCTATACAATGTTTTTATGCAGTGCCAGCCCGTCAACTGCATATTTGAAACCTGAATTTAAGGACAATAAACACAGGCTGAGGGTGATTCAACATGTCAGTGACCCTATTTCAATGACAGGAAGGGATTTACAATGGTCTTGTAACTATGTTTTAACACAGATCTTACCTATTGTACCTTTAACCTGCTTTTGGTGCATCCCAGTACCTTTACATTACATTACATTATTGGCATTTGGCAGACGCTCTTATCCAGAGCGACGCACAGTTGATTAGACTAAGCAGGAGACAATCCTCCCCTGGATCAAAGCAGGGTTAAGGGCCTTGTTCAAGGGCCCAATGGCTGTGCGGATCTTATTGTGGCTACACCTGGATTAGAACCACTGACCTCGTGTGTCCCAGTCATTTACCTTAACCACTATGCTACAGGCCGCCCCTGGGACCTGGTACCTGTTCTCATCTCCTTCCCCCACTGCCCTGCTTCCAGGGTGGGAGTGGAAGGAAGGAGGACACGTTGAGAGTTGGGAGGCGCCCATCGCTTCAGTGTACATGAGGCTGTGTAAATGGACACAAAGTTAAACACACAAACGTTGTGTATGTTGCTGGAAGTACGAGTGTCTGTTCAATGCCCGTAATGTTTTTGTGCCCTTTGGACGGTTCTGGTCAGCGGGGTTGCAGGTGCTGACAGGAAATAGGAAGTGGTTTCAGGATTGCCTCTCTGGGGCCTCATTGGCTGAGTGGCAGCCTGTCTTCACGAGCACGAGCAACAGATGGTTCTTTACCTTGAGCAAATTCTTATTTTCCTCTGTTTCCACACGTTGGTAGGAAATTGAGCTTCTGTTGCTGGAATGTATGGGCTTAGACATGGGCAGTGGAAAAGTGTACATACCTGCACCATGGTTCAATTCACTGTTGACCATTCAGCATTGCAACCTACCATACATAGACATTACATTACATTCATGGAATTAGGCAGACACTGTTATCCAGAGCTACGTACAGTTGATTAGACTAAGCAGGAGGCAATCCTCCTCTGGAGCAATGCAGGGTTAAGGGCCTTGCTCAAGGGCCCAATGGCTGTGCGGATCTTATTGTGGCTACACCGGGATTAGAACCACCGACCTTGCGGGTCCCAGCCATGTACCTTAACCACTACACTACACACTGCCCATGGATGTTTGATGGGAAACATTAAAAGGAAAAGCAAATCAGAAGGATAGCTGCCTCCCGACAATATAATTATAACGACAACAAACAAAAGCTATTGTCTTCAAATTATTTCTGTTTTTAATTTCTCGTAAAGCAGAGCTCCATGTCTTTCAGACTGCATATAAGCTACCACCGGTCCGGCGGACATTTTGTTTTTGGCTTGCGTCATTTCACAAGCTCCACTCCCTTCCCTATTTGCTGCGTGGTTGCAGTACTCCGAGTTCTCACTCACTCAGGGGAAAGTGGCCTGTCTTTTGCTTTTATTTTATCTACCAACATCTGCAAGCCGTTAGAGTGCCGTTTCCAAGGAAACCGCGCTGTGCAGAGAAATGGTATAAATCTACCCCCCCACCCCCCCTCCCAGCTGCATGTCTGAATACTCAGCCGACCACGGGCAAGGCCGTGGAGACTGGCCCTGTTTACAGACCAGCGTGGGGGAGTTGGAATAACTGGTCAATGATAACGTGCTGGTCGGCGACCATCTTGAGGGCACGGCCATCGTCCTCACTTTATTGGTTTGTCTGGGACATCCTGAGTCCCACTTGAACAAGGTCATTCCGGAAAAATGTAGTTGGAGGAAAGCCCCTCCCCCCCAAATGTTCAGTTTTGTGTTGTCCTGTAAGGAGACTTTCGGGTAACTCTCCAGCGAAACACATTAGGTCTGCTAGTTCTGCCAGTATGACGTCACACAAATGAAGCAGTTGCAGATGTTGTGAACAGTGCACTTTTAACATTTAAGCTGTTTCATCTGTGTACATCAAGGTTGCTGTTGTTAACTGAAACTGAATTACAGAAGGTATGGGGCCTCATTGTCTCAGGCGGTAAGAGCAGTCGTCTGGCAGTCAGAGGGTTGCCGGTTCGATCCCGCCCTGGGTGTGTCGAAGTGTTCCAGAACAAGACACCTAACCCCCTGACAAGCTGTTTGGTGCCTTGCATGGCAGCCAATCGCTGGTAGTGTGTGAGTGTGTATGAATCAATTGTACAGTGCTTTGGATAAAGGTGCTATATAAATGTCAATTATTTACCATTTACCATAGGTATGGATATGAATAGAATGATCCTTTCTCTGGTGATCAGGATTATGTTGTGAGTCTCAAGGAGATTATCCAGCATTAAATTGCAAACTGAGAAAATGTTGAAGGTTTTGAGTGTAATGTGTTCATATCCAAATACATAGTTGTTAAAGGCAGTGGGGTACCATTGGAACACATGAGAACTAAACTAAACCTAGTTAGGACATGGAACTGAAATAGAAATAAAAACTAAGATCTTGGTGAAATAAGAAATAGCTGTGTGTGTTGTGTGGAATGGTACGCATGACTTCAAGAGGTTTTTACTAGTACTTTAACTGTACATGAGCTGTATTTCACTCTCTGTTCAGCATTTTACATATTTACAAACATTACTGTTCAATTTTGATGTTAATAAAAATGTACAACCCTTGAAATAACTGCTCTACTTGCATTAGCATTAGCGCTTGTTTTACCTGAATAAACAACTCACCTGCATGGGTCTGTATGGGAAATCAGATTATTAGGGTACATTGTCATTTTTCTCCAGATCATTTAAAATAATCTAATCTAAAAATAATCTAATCTAATAAAATCTAAATCAATTCAAGTTTGATCTGAAAAAGCGCTGCTGGTTACTGTGCTATTTACCATACTGCTCTGGAAGGATACCACAGCACAATGCAAATATTCTAAGTGCAGGCCTATGAATTTCTGTGCTAAAAGAAGACCTGATTTTAAAAACCATGAGTTTCATCACCAAAGAGAATCAGCTACGAACTAGCCTATGTTCTTAGAGTCTTGTTAGATTTAATCCAGGAACATTGTAGAAATGTACTCTGTGATTCTACTATGAAACTGAAATTGTACCTCTTTTCAAGGCCTTTGTTTTTACAGTCTTTGAGTGTACCTGTAATGGTTATTATATAAACTTCCTTTGGTTGAACCTGGACCTTTTTATAGCAACGGTTTCAGTTCCAGACCATTTAACGCCTCTGCTCCCAGGACAATTCCTCTGATGTAAACACCGACTTGTATTCAGATAGAATTAGTAAATTGGTTGCATTTTACTGAACAATACCCTTTTATGTGTTTGAGTAATTTGTTAATGGATAAGCCCTACTCATTCACAGAACCACAAAAACGTAGGGAATGTTCTGCACTAAAAGCAGGTCAACCCTCCTCACTGTCTCTGAATCTCCATTGAAAATAGTAGTTTAATTTAGAATTTAGGGAATAAACTATTGTTAGCTGTGTTGCTGAATGGGCAGTTTCTGGTTGAAAATGCCCAGTGTTAAAATGGAGGCAATCCCTCAGCCAGGCAGTGCTGGAGACGTCCTCTGAGCTTGAAGGAGACAGGCAACACTGCACTTTAGTCACAGGAAAGATCTTAAAACATTTAGGAAACCACTCGTTGAGCGCTTGCTGTAAGTTTCCCGAAGGCTTGATTCAATCAAGTGTGAATATTGAAATTTAATGCTAGTTTTTAATTGAATTGAAACCAGATAACATGCATTTAAACCAGACTGTAATAATTTGAAATGGCTATCACAAAATGAAAAATAGAACTGTAGTTAAAAACTCCAAGTGTGGGAGCTCATGGCCACTTTTTTCTGAAATGTTTTTGTGCAGTTGTATCTGGGACAGAGTAATGAAAGAGTTTTGCATTAGAGAAGGGCAGCGTCTGAGACTTAACTAATCTAATGGCTTTCTTTCACTTGCATTTTCTTTGTGCCAATGTACACATGTTACACAAACTGTTACTTTCATGTTACTTTCACTTAAATGAAAGAACATTTAACAGCAAGCACAATATTTGTAATTTATAAAGAACCTCTCAAAATACTGCAGTTCCACGATACTCAGACAAGAATTTCAACTGTATAAATTGTGCACCTTCAACTGTTCTTTTTGTTATTTTTGGTCCATATCTGGACGATAGCAGCTACAGAAAGGACATGAAAAAAAGGGAGGGAGAGGGGGAGAGTTTCCGATTAAACGTGGCAGTGTGACGTTCAGAACCAGAAGACAATCCCCTCTGAGAGAAACAAAAGAGAGAAAGAGGGAGAGCAAGAGAAGGAGGGAGGAGGAGGAGGAGGAGGAGGCGGAGGGAGGGAAAGCAGGGGAGAGAGGGAGAGAGAGCGCAGAACCAATAATACAGTTAGCATAAAGAGTGCATATTCTCCTCTTGCAGTGTGTGGATGGTTACCAAGAGCACATGCTGCTTAAATTAAATTGTAGGGGAAGGAAGAAAAGATGCTCTGCATTCTTTTCCGTTGAGGTCAGGGCTTCATCGGCTGCATGGTCATTCAGCTCCGGCTGCCTTCTCTGTACGATCCCCGCTGCCAGGCCTCTTCTCACAACATCATCATTTAAAATAATAAAGGCTAAAGATCATCTGTTTAATAACCACCAGTGTGGTCTGTGATTGTTACAGCACCATTTTGTGCAACTCAGTTAAAATTTGCATAAACAACGTGCACAAGCAACCCTTATTTTGTTATTATTGCACGGCATACTTTTGTGGAGTGGCTACATCCGTTTACTTCTTTTAGTTATTGATTTCTTGCTAGCTATATTAATGCTGTATATTTATAGATTAGCATGCATTTAGTTTACTAATTTGGTACAGTAGCTGCCTATTAAATTGAAAAACAAAGCAAAATGAAAACCATCAATGTTTGAATAAAGTTATTAAGCAGTTTTGTAAATACAAAGTAAAAAGTAAACCAAAGTAAAAATCTGGGCCATGAATGGATTGGCTATTGACACAAGATTGGATGACCTTCCGTTATGAATGAGGATCAGGGGGCATTCCAGATTCAGGGGGTGCCCCAAAATGGATTATATGCATAAAGAGAAACCGAAAAATGGGAGAGAACCTTCTCCACTCTGGTCTACTCTGCTCCGACACTCTCTCAGACAAAAATGGTTCCAAGAAGAACCCCCATCTTGTCCAAGAGCTTTCACACTTCACACCTATGATAGAGGGTTCCTTACGGAACTAAAAAGGTTTCAAACCAAAGAAGCCTTTTTGTCTGAGAGCATACTCCCCTCTTCCCTACACATGCACAGCCACGCACCATCTCCCCGGGGCAGTAATCCGCTGGCCCAGGTAAGTGCATGTGTCCCTCTCCAGGGTGGGTCTCGCAGTGAAGTGGTACCAGGCTGTAATTTTGGTATTTTCCTGGTTTACTGTCCCAGTCTGGGAGAGCAGCTCAGGGTGCAGCCGGTTCTCCTCTAAGCACTGTTTAGTGGCTGCACCAGGCCATTCTCAAAAAGCAACGGTCTCATTTATTTGTCATGTTGTGCCGCCATTGGGGTAGAAGGCTATTCCTACTGCATATGAGGGGTGGAAGTAACCAATATTCCTCTGTGAGAATGGAGTTGTTGAAAGTTTGATAGAATTAATTTACATGATAAAACATTTCTTTAAAATTATATGGCAGAAATGCTCTGTCTGTTCATTGTTTAATGTTTGCACCACCTTACCATGCATAGTTGAATGTGTTAATGTAATTTCTCTCACTTCCTACACTGTTGCCAACTCATTGATTGAGAAGTGTTGAGGACTTACTCCACACCCTCTTGAACAGAATTCAGTTCTTCAGAGTTGAATTTTGAAACTCTAATTTTTTCTCTGTTAATTTGATTTTGTCCTCTGTCCAACTTCTAACTAAAAGTTACAAGAATATCGCTCAGCTCCTCAATGGAACAGCCACCCATCCATCCATTTGTGTCACTCTCGTCTCCCCATCTCACTTAGTCAACCTCTCCTCTCTGTCCATTTTCAATATGGAGGGAGTGACTCCATTTTGGAGTCTCTCCCTCGGTCCTCACTTCTTTTTTTGTAATTGTCTGTTCATCTCTCTGTCTTGCTCTCTCTGTCTCTCTGGCCGTGGAGCCACTGTTGGTGTGTGGCATGTACTATTGTCTATAGATGCAGTTACCACAGCTGTCACTCGCAAAGAACCTTCCGGTGCTTCCTCCACCACAGATCTGCCACCAGCACATATAGGCTTGAATGCTGTAGCTGAATCTCTGTGGTCTCCGTATTGCTGGCTCCGTTGGCTTTTAACGTACACAGCCATTATCCTGGAATAACCCATAACAAACGGAGAAAGCAACCTGTATTTTGTTGAAACTGGAGTAGTGTCTGTACGCAGTGTGATGCTAGACATGAAACTGTATGTGTGAGCAGAACTACAAATGGACAGGCATTGGACCCACCATGAATGTGTAAAACAATTTCCATAAACTGGGGTTTGCACTGTGTTATCAGGCTGGTCTCCCACCTGGGGCGACAGACAGTAAGAGCAGTCGTCTGGCAGTCAGAGGGTTGCCAGTTCAATCCCGCCCTGGGTGTGTCGAAGTGTCCCTGAGCAAGACGCCTAAATGCTCCTGACGAGCTGGTTGGTGCCATTCATGGCAGCCAATTGCCGTTGGTTTGTGAGTGTGTGTATGAATGGGTGAATGAGAAGCATCAATTGTTCAGTAATTCATCAATTGAATACACTGTGTTTCAAACGGCAGTGCTAGGTGCTCCAGCTGATATCCGATTGACTAAATAGTTTTTCCTAAGATTGTACAAAGGATGAGGATGTTGGTCAGAAATTAGGAGGCCATAATAGTCTGGGTCGAAAGTAAAAGTCCTCTCACTCATGCAGTCTCTCTCCCTCTTTTACCCTCTAACTCTCTCCCTCTCTTTCTCCCTCCCTCTCTCCTGTGGTCTCCCACTGTCTGACCCTGGCCTGGTGTGTAGTTTGTTTACAGGGGAAGCTGATGTGTGTCGTTGTGAGGCCACGAGCACGCTGTGCTCAGTACTCCACAGGAAGTGTCAGGCAGTCAAGGGGACGCCATTTTGTTTATTTCTCAGAGCACTTTGTTGTGTACTTCTCACCCCCCCCCCCAATCCTTGTTCTATTTCCAAATTTGTTGGAAAAAAGCTGAGATATGGAAGCTGCCAGTAGCAGGCAGCTAGTGAAATCACAATATATTCATATACACTCATGAACACATTTAGGTAGATTTGTAAACCAGCTTGTTAATGCACATATTTCATCAGCCAATAATGTGGCAACTAAATGCATAAATGCATACAGACATAGTCAATATGTTCAGTTTTTCAGACCAAATGTCAAAATGGGGAAGGAATTTGATCTAAGTGACTTTGACCATGGAATGATTGTTTGTGCCAGACAGGGTGATTTGCGTATCCCAGAAACTGCTGACCTCTTAGGGTTTTCACACACAACAGTCTCTAGAGTTTGCAGAGGATGGTGCAAAAAAAAAAAAAACATCCAGTGAGAAGCAGTTCTGCTGGCAGAAACATATTTTTAATGGAAGAGTTCAGAGGAGAAGGGCCAGACTGTTCGAAGCTGACAGGGAGGTGACAGTAACACAATTAACCAAGCATTACAACAGTGGTAAGCAGAAGAGTATCTCTGAACACACAATGCTGTCAAACCTCTAAGTGGATAGACACAGCAGCAGAAGACTAAAGTCTAAAAAAAGAAGTCTAATGCCTAAAAGTGCTGACTGCATGGTGCCCATAGTATTGCTCTTTTGATAATGATCGGTAAAAAGGCTATATAAAATTATTAACACAGGTAATGATTTATATTTTATGCCAATTTCAATGCTGAACTTTGATTGGATCCTGGTGGTTATGGTCAGATGAGACCCAAATGAATGGGTTTTCCCAGTGTGCATATCTGAAATTGACACATTTCTAGAGTCCATTTTGATTGACTTTTCTTGTGAAACCTGCGGAATGAATTCTACCTCTCTGGTGCCTTGGTTCTGCTAGTTTCTGGCCGGACGGACTACATCCCTTCCTCATTCTACCTCTCTGGTGCCTTGGTTCTGCTAGTTTCTGGCCGGAAGGACTACATCCCTTCCTCATTCTACCTCTCTGGTGCCTTGGTTCTGCTAGTTTCTGGCCGGACGGACTACATCCCTTCCTCATTCTACCTCTCTGGTGCCTTGGTTCTGCTAGTTTCTGGCCGGACGGACTACATCCCTTCCTCATTCTACCTCTCTGGTGCCTTGGTTCTGCTAGTTTCTGGCCGGACGGACTACATCCCTTCCTCATTCTACCTCTCTGGTGCCTTGGTTCTGCTAGTTTCTGGCCGGACTACATCCCTTCCTCATTCTACCTCTCTGGTGCCTTGGTTCTGCTAGTTTCTGGCCGGACGGACTACATCCCTTCCTCATTCTACCTCTCTGGTGCCTTGGTTCTGCTAGTTTCTGGCCGGACGGACTACATCCCTTCCTCATTCTACCTCTCTGGTGCCTTGGTCCTGCTAGTTTCTGGCCGGACGGACTACATCCCTTCCTCATTCTACCTCTCTGGTGCCTTGGTCCTGCTAGTTTCTGGCCGGACGGACTACATCCCTTCCTCATTCTACCTCTCTGGTGCCTTGGTTCTGCTAGTTTCTGGCCGGACAGACTTCATCCCTTCCTCATTCTACCTCTCTGGTGCCTTGGTTCTGCTAGTTTCTGGCCGGACAGACTTCATCCCTTCCTCATTCTACCTCTCTGGTGCCTTGGTTCTGCTAGTTTCTGGCCGGACTACATCCCTTCCTCATTCTACCTCTCTGGTGCCTTGGTGCCTAGTTTCTGGCCCTTCCTCTAATTATTAGTTCCAGGGATATTTGAAGCAGCAGTTGAGGGAGAAACATTTGTGACTGCTGTTTTTTGGACAGTATGCCATTTTGGACTTCATAAAAATGTACATTTTTATTAGTGAATTCCTGTACCTGGCTATGGGAGAGCCCTGTAATCAGCCTGTAAAGAGAAGGCTTCTTAAAAATAATGAGTGCTTGGGAGCGAGGGGCCTGTTAACACATACTGTAGCTGCTTCTTTTAGGATAGGGGGTGATGAGAGAATGGGTAAGACCCAGGTGTTTCAAACGCCATCCCCTACACCTCTGCACATCCCATAGCCTCCAAACACCTCCAGCGACTCCTTCAAATGCCCCCAGTGACTCCTTCAAATGCCCCCAGTGACTCTAAATCTGTGCATTCCACTTTTGCATCCACCTGGCATGCAATCAGTCTGTCGGTGTATAGTTCAGTTAATCGATCAGTCTATCCAATTGCGTTTAGCATAGTCGAGCACATTTCACAGTAGGGTGTGGGGCTCTGCGAGAAGGTAAGGATGAAGCTTTCTCAGATGAAAGGAGATGTGGGGGTATTTGGAGGTTCTTGTGTTGTGCTCCAGCAACACGGCAGGAAAACCTCAACTGTGATACAATGATGTTGAGCGTGCATTCTCTTTTGCAGCAACGCCAAAAATGCATGTCTTTGTACTTTGCGAGGAAACCCATGCAGGCATCCCAACTCCAATGAGAACTCTGATGCTGATCCCTCTGAAAAAATGGCATCGAGATTACAGTAAGAAACACAGGAAGAGGAGGTTTTTTTCTGGACTCTGGCTTTCCAGAAGCTTTTTTAGTTCTTTATGGAACCCTTTGTCATAATGGGTGTAAAGCGTGTAAGCTCCCAGACAAAGAATCATTTTGTAATTGCTTTGGCACCCATTGTGGTCATCAGTGGCTGGAGCCTACCGAGGCGTTTGCGTTTAAAACCGTATAATCACCCACAGACTTATGGGCAACCGATCCACATCCCTCTGCCACACATTTGCCATCTTGATAGAGCTTGACTGAGTCCAGAAAAGGAGACTGTCCCACCATCACTCCCATGAACCTTGCCCATCGCGTCTTTAATGGTTGGCGTTCATATAGCGCCTTTATCCAAAGCGCTGTACAATTAATGCTTCTCATTCACACTTTTGTACACACACTCACACACCAACGGCGATTGGCTGCCATGCAAGGCGCCGACCAGCTCGTCAGGAGCATTTAGGGGTTAGGTGTCTCGCTCAGGGACACTTCGACACAGCCCGGGCAGGGGATCGAACCGGCAACCCTCCGACTGCCAGACGACTGCTCTTACTGCCTGAGCCATGTCGCATCTTCCCCGACGCCATTTTGAAAAGCCCTTCATTCTTCAGTCAGACGCGTTCATGGCCGCGTCACTTCCTCCGCCCCGCCCGGCGAAGCTGTCTGGCGGACGGCGTTATGGCTGCGTGAGGAGCGAGCGGTTCATATTTCACAGCGGGAGAGGAGCCCTCCTCCAGACGCTGAGAGTGCAGCTAGCGTAGAGCTCGGCAGGGTCTGATGGAAAGGCCGCACGCGGGTCACTTTGTTTTTCTGCATCGGGACTCCTCTCCCCTAACTTGGCGCAAACCAAAACTACATTCCCAGAAAATACAAACCCCAGACTGTATATTTGCACCCATCTGAGGCTGTGGCCAACTGGCGAAAGGCCTCTCATTATTTTCTACTAGTTACAGTATGCTGCACTAGTTAGTCACTAAAAGCCTATTTGTAGGCCGTTTACATCATTAGATTGTTCTGGAAATTTGAGAAAAAAAGAAGTATTTTTTAAGGTGTAAATGCATTGTCCCATTCTGAATCCAAATCCACAGCCCACATGGATAGAGATTGAAATCTGATGCTTTCAGTTTCTGGAATATTGGCCATATAACATTGCCAGTAATCACACATTTTGATTTTCTCAAATTGTACCTAATACTGCAAATGATTTTGGGATATGTATTTTCTAGTCGTTTATACTGTGTGAAATTAATTGTGTTTCTATGTAGACCTGATTCATAGGCAATGAAGAGGATTCTGTGCTATACACAATGATAAATAAATGAAGTACTTCTTTGGTTGCAGATGCCATCTGTTCCCAAATTCTTAGCAAAATATCTGTTAAGTACACAAAGTCAGAATTTGTAGTTCTGCCGAGGAAGTTCAACTGAAGACCAACCTGGTGGCTGATAATGACTAAAGCACCGTAGTTTCAAAATGGCAGAATAACTATTTGTTCTTGAAATATGATATACACTAGTGTAAACGTAAAATATGCTATTTCTATACAGTGAGAATTACAATAGCCAGGGAATAGGGCATAATCCCTATCATATCAGATCATAAGTAGATTTGATCAGATTTTCAGTACCGAATACTCATTAGCATGACCTTTTACGTAATCCAATATCAACGTGCAACAGTGCATGCTAAAGCTGAGGCTAAATTATCCAAATTTGGCAGATGTTTTTCATGGATTATGAATGAGGAGGTAAACCGCCCGCCAAGCTTATGGGAGCCAAAAGAAAATGAGGGAAAGAATGTGAGAAAACAAAAAGTTGGTAAAGAAATTGACCCCATTTTCTTCGAGCGGAATAGTGTTCCGCAACGTTTGATACCATGTGGGAGTGGAGCGTAATGGAACCGTATCCCGGAGGAACGTCGGCTAAGAATTCCTGAAACGGTTTCCCTACCCCTGGCAGTATTGTCACCGGTGCACCAGGAGAAACAAAGGCGAGTGGAAAGTTGGCTCTACCACACTCCTACAGTCTGGAGGCTTCATTCCACAAAGATGGTAGCAGCATTAACGGGATATTTCATAACAAGACCATAACTGCTCCCATATTCTCAGCTCCTCTCAGTGTCCCTTCATCTCAGACACCTTCATTTTTTCAATGGATTAATAGATGGATACGTTTATTTTTATTGAGGAATGTATTGTATAAAATGTGTTCTGCGACACCAAAGGTTAAAGGTCAAATGCAAAAATACCATGAAAACATTATTTTGCCATAAGCGTGATATACTGTTATGTCATGTCCGCTCATCATCATGCAGAGATGTTGACAAGTCATCAAATGTGAGTCCAAATCAAGTCTGTAGTCTCTAAGCTAGAGTCCGAGTCAAGTCTCCAGTATGGTGCAGCCTAAACGGCAGTATGGCTATAGAAATTCATCACGATTCCTATGCCAATCGAAGATCTAGAAATCCGAAGTGTAGAAGACATATTTTGCATATGACATCAATGACAATATATATATATGATGGTCAATAACAAAATAGGGGCCAGTTACATGAACACAGATTAATTTTATTCCTGGACTAAATGCAATTTTGTATAATCTCCAATTAAATTTAGTCTAGGACTAGGCTTAATCTGTATCTGTGACTCAAGAATAATAACTATACCTTCATTTGTAAAGATATTTACAAAGTGTTGAAATTTGAATCACTTTGCAGGATTGGGTTATTGATATATTCTTACTTTTTCTTTTTAAAATGTAAGGTACCTGTTGAACATTTACTTTAATCTAATGAGGTTAGATATTGTTTATGCAAGAAATTGGGCGCTATGATTTTTTGGACTACATCGACATTATGCTAAAGGAAAACCTCAAATCCTAAGGAATGCCATTGCATAGTAAAATTATAAATCATTTAAAAACCGCATGCAACTAGAGTACATGCCAAACTCGGGTTCTACGGTAGCTTTTAATGTTAACGTCAATTACAAACGAGCTCTCTCAAATACAGTTCATATTTGTATGACACTGGATAACAAACGATTTCCATGCAACTAGTACATAATGTCATCTAACAAGACATTCAAAAGCACTCGCTGTCCTGCTTGCATATCAATCTTAACCCCTTCCCCGCCAATAATTTTGAAAAAAACCTGTCATTTTCAGACACATTTTTAAAAATTATATTTATGATAGTATTTTTTATGCTGATTATGAAAAATAACTTATTTCATTTTTTTCCCATTTTTGTGGTTGAAATCTTATTTTGAAAATAAAAGTGTTTAGACGTGTTTACTCGTCCGTGAGTGAAAAAAAACACATTCGGTAAAAACGTATATACTCGTCTCCGCCGGGGAAGGGGTTAAAAACCATACTGAAAGGTTTTTAAAATTGTGCAACCCTTGATCACGCTCCAGATCAAAATCCCGTTACATGGCCGTTTTACTGAAAATGCAGGTGCTTGTGTGAATGTTGACAATGAAAATGTACTGGGCTTTTCAAGCCAACCTGAAGAAGTTCGTTTTAACGTTACTGTATCTTTCACTCGTGGTTTTCTAGCTTGTGTGGAATTTCAAGGTCAACCATTTCAAATGTGAGCCAACATCGCATTAAACTCCACTGGCTTCCTATTGCCGCACGCATCCGTTTCAAGGCCCTAGTGTTGGCATTTCAGGCTGCTAAGGGGACTGCCCCACCTTACATACAATCCCTGATCACTCCCTACTCCCCAGCTAGACCACTCCGGTCTGCCAGCTCTGGTCGCCTTACGGTTCCCTCTCTACATGCACCTGGCGGTCGAGCTGCACGTTCACGCCTGTTTTCCGTTCTGGTTCCTCAGTGGTGGAATGACTTGCCTACCACTGTCAGAACAGCAGAATCCCTCCCCCTATTTCGACGCAGACTCAAAACCCACCTTTTCAAACTCTACCTTAGTCCTCCCTCCTGATTTCCCCTGCCCCTCCTTTCTGATATCCCTATCCTTGTCTAACCCCCCCCCCCCCCCCCCCCCCAAAAAAACAAAAAAAAAATGCACTTCTGATGACAACTATGTTTAGAACAGCATTTCCTGTGTATTTTGCTAGTTTCTGGATGTGATGCTCTGACTTATGGTAGAACCTATGCACTTGTAAGTCGCTTTGGATTAAAAGCGTCTGCCAAATGACTAAAATGTAAATGTAAATGTAAAATGTAAACTCAAAGGCAGAACAACATACGGAACTGTAATCTTAGTGAGCTATGCAAGAAATACACTGTTGGGTGTTGCTATAGTTACAATGAAAAGGCGCATGGTGTGGCGTGTCAAACGACGTTGGGTGTGTTTTAACTAAAGAATATTCATTCATAGAAATAATTGTAAAAATAATAATTGGCTGTGACATTAGTCACTTCGTCATTTTCACAATGCCATTAGGCAGACTCTTATTGTTCAGTCTGGAGTCTGGAGTCCGTGTATGTGCAACTCAAGTGCTGGTTATTCTGATTTGAATGTTAACAAAGTTCATAAAATGATAATTAAAGGGTATTACTATGCTATAGCAGGTGTATAACAGTTTTTTCTTATCTGGTACATATCAATATAATTGCTGATTTCAGTAGATTTTCTAAAAGAAACCAGATGATGTGCTTTGTTGCAATACATTGTTACTGGAAAAGCAAGCATCTGAAAACCACCCGTATAATTATCAACTTCCTACATACAAGAAACTTTATAATCTTAGTAATATCCAAGAGAGGCTGATTCCTTTGTTTTCATTTCTTATTAATATTGAAAATACAATAAATTGGTTGGAACAGCAGTGGGCTGCAGTGGGCATTTCAGGTACCATGCCTATAAATGTGTATTTATATTGACCATATTCTACATTATTAGAGGTCTCAGAAATAGCATGTGAAATGATTAGGTCTGCAGTTCACTGTTCGTAAAATCATTAATCATTAACATTTTCTGAAAGTAAAAATAAAGCAACCGTGCTTCCCTAAAAATGTGTTGATGCCAATGAGTTTTTAATAAAAAAAAAATAAACTTCTGATGTAGCAGAGTATGTTTGTTGGAACACTTGCGTAAGAATTCCTCTGTATGGGTTGACAGAGCATTCCTGTCTTCAGTGGAAACCTGCGGCACCCAGAGATGCCTCAAACGCACATCTGGAGCCCAAACCAGGTGAGAACAGTGGTTTACCTGGATTCCCCATACTTCTCAAGTAATGAACTATGTGTCCTTCAGTAGCACTAATGTGACATGCCTGGTCTTAATGATCCAATTAATGAAAGAAAGATCTATGTAAGAATGTAATTATACAATATCCCATAGTGCACTTTGGTGAGAAACCATTAATATCACGCTCAACCCCTACAAAGTGGTGTTTAAGGCCAATGGTATTGTAATGAGTAATATACACCCAAGACTACAGTAAGTGATTTTCTACTCTATAATATTTAGCAGCAGAGGAACAAACAAAGTGCATAGTGCTTGTATTGGACTTTTTTTTTATTTATTTATTTTTTTTTTTTCAATAAATCATTATTATGCAATTATGAAATCACAATACGGGCATACATTTCAATGGAAGACCAGTTTTTGAATGCTGAAATATTGGGGTGCGAAAATGCATATTGTTGATCTGTGATGAAACAGAATTTTCTTAAAAACCCAAAAAAGGATATTTTTTTGTATAGGCTGCTGCTCAGAGATTGTAGTTCTATTTATTATGATATAGCTATTTATTGTAGTGGCATTGTTCCAGTTTTACTGGACTTTTCCACATTGTGCTTAGCAGCTGTTCTACGCAAGCTGATTCAGTTACATTCCAGTTCTGGGTGTGTTTGCATTAAAATGCAATATTCCTGCACGGAGTGTGTTTGCAGCAATGGCGTGTGCATACACTTTGATGTCCCATGATGGAGAAGGCTGAGGGGGGATGTGGGGGGGTGTTGATGTTTAGAGAGTGCGGGATTGGAGGGGGAACGGGGGGGTTATACTGTGCACTGTGGGAAGAGGGGGGGGGTGGATAGATTAGGTAGGCTATAGCCGCACCCCCCCCCCCCCCCCCCATCATTTCCTATGCATCTCATAAGCAGCAGCCGGCAATGTGTGGCTGGTATGATCTTCACAGCGCTTTTCCAGGAGCAGCTAGCCCTGTGAGGTATGCCCTGACAGGCTCATTCATGCCTTTTCCTCTGCAGCGGGCCTGTGGGAGAAACCCAGAGCTTTCTCTGCCGTGGCCAGAGTAGGAAGCGCCATCCTTCTTTTTCCAGAAAACAAAAAAACCATTCCTCTCTCAGGCCGGTCTGATTGAGTGTACGCACCTAGAAAGGTGCAGGCTCCCGCGATCGAACGCAGGGCCGGATTCCATCAATATCGGTCCTTACCCCTGTACGGTGTGAAATCTCAAGGATGTAAACAACTGGGAAACTGGGTGGGAAAATCTTGAAAATGAAACTCCCGCCTTTAGCTTTAAAGGACTCCAGAATTCCCTATCCATGGAAAATATAATTGAAAGAAAAAGTGCATGGGTGATATCCAGGTATTTCCAAAAGCTGAAAATGGACATTAGAGATGTCCGTTTGTGTTAATTAATTGTGGGTGAAAATAAAGGGACTAAATGTATGTGTCGTATATGCTTTTTCTTTTGTTGTGATGCTGAACGTGGTCTCCTCCACACTGAATGCCGTTGCTACTGTCAAAAGAGAAGAGTGTGTATTTATGTCACTTGCTATAACGTACAGCCCAGATCAAAGGTTGGCCTGCGTGCTTAAGGTGGGGGTGAGGCTATTTTTTTAACAAGGGGGTGGGGGGGGGTGTTAATGCACTGGTTGAAGTGCCTGTTAGGGGTGCGTTTGGTGGCAGATTTTCCACTAAGGAGAAGTTTTGGCTGCCAGGGAAATTTTAGCAAGTCAGAAGATCAAGGCGCAGCGGAATGGGTGTATTAGGCATCCTGGTGAGTTTACAACGTGCCTGGGTCTCCGCTTGACGTTACGGGGAGGCAGGGCCCAGCTTGGGGTCCCCTGTAAATGGACAGGGGGGGGTCTAGGGCTCACTCCAAGGCAAGGTTGAAGCTTCAGCATCAAAATCACTCGAGGTTGTGGAAAATGAAAGTGTGAACAGTATTGTGGGTATTTTGCTGTTTTATGACTAACTTTTAGGGAAATTGGGGCAAACTCAGAGATCAAGGTGAATGCGTAAATAAAAGGGTGTGTGTGTGTTGGCTGGGTGGGGGGAGTTAGTGCAGTGTAGTGCACTCTAATATTCCACTGTATGGATAAATATTCAATAGGAAAAAAGCTCAAGTAAAAAGCATGTGATGGTTTTTCACCAGTGCAAATCTAACTTTTATTAAGGGACATGAATGCATGTATTTATTCCCCATGATTGTGAAAACTATATATATATATATTGAAGGCACATTATATATATATTTTTTTACATCCATTCTGCAACTGATTGTATTTGTTTTTGTTTTGTATTTGTCTGTAACAGCTGGGCCATTTTACTATGCAAACATTTTACTCCTTCAGTCCAGAGACAAGGAGATGCATTAATTTGGCTTCATGCATGCTATGTGTAATGCTGCATTGCAGAAAATGCATTTTCTAAGCAGTACACATCTATTCTGTTGAGTAATTTTGAGCTTTTCATTTCATCCTGTTACACCTTGGAATATTATTGCATTCAAACCTTGTTTCCACCCCACAAACACATTAAATTCAACACACATACAACGCAAACATATTGTTTGTCAACAAATATATGAAAGACTTGAATGTCTCCTTTATGAGTCTGCATAGATGGCCCTTGGGCAGCCGTTCCGAGTCTTCGCAGGTATGTTTGTCTGAGCTTTGCACATTCATATTTTGGCAAAAAATTTGCTCATTCTTCTTCCATATTTGCTCCAACCTTGCCAAGGTAGACCAAGAGCATCTGTTGACGGCACTTTTCAGGCACATTTCGCAGATTTTCAATCCTGGGCCAGGCCTTTCTAGAGTACTAACCTTTTTTTAATAATCATTTGTTTGTCTTTGCAGTTTTTGCAGTCAGTGCCCTGCTTAAACATGGATCTTTACCCTAAGAGCAGATGTCTTGCAGAATATCGGCAACAGGTTCTCCTCAACCATTCGCCTGCATTTGGCTCAATTATCTTACCCTTGATGGCAACAAGCTAGCACTTGAAACTGTACGTCTCTCTAGGGTCTTCCAATGCACTTGTCTCTGGTTATGGGTATGCACTTTTTTGTACATTTCTCTGCAAAAAGCAAGGCTCTCTCATTACTCCATTAAACATTGTGATAAGTCTTTGTTTGTTTTTATTGAATAAGTTATATCTTTTAAAAAGCCAAGAATAGATAGTTCCAGGTTTCATTTTAGCCAAATGCCTAGTTTATGATAGTTTATTGCATGATAATGCCTTGTATTTTATTGCTGAACTTTGCTGAAATGTATATCATTGCAGTCAGACACTGTCTAACTAACTCTCCATTTATTATATAAAAACATTTTATTGTTTTTAAATCTTTGATCCAACTGGATTCAGACCACATTTTATAATCAGTCAATGACTTTCTCAGAAAGACTCTAAGCTGATAGGACAGTCTTCTAAGATGCTTTTAAACTATACTATAAACAGATGCTTTTAAATTATACTGTAAACAGACACCACGTGACTGAAATGCATACACAGCATGTAAACCCATCTCAACATATTTAATGATCAGGTCTACTGATACCATAAATGGGTGTATGATGTCCACAAAACATTACATTAACTTGCATTTGAACGTATCCACCGTGACTTCAGTGCATCAGCGTAAACGCTTTTCTGAAGGCTGTGCGAGAAGTGCTCCTCTTGTCATTTCTCACTTCCTTAACAACCTCTCTGTACAACTCTCACCCAGGAGAGAATGTAGTATCATGAGGGTGCTATGTGTTAGTCTGTGGTTGACGTGAGCTTCAACCCTGTAGCTGCCTGTAGCATAGTGCTTAAGGTACATGACTGGGAACCGCAAGTAGCCACGGTGTAGCCGCAATAAGATGTCGGGCCCTAGAGCAAGGTCTTTAACCCCACAATTCTCCAGGGTGGGATTGTCCATGGATAAAAGCATATATTTTGAGGTGATGAGACCAAGGGTCTATATAAATGTAACACATTGTTATTATAATTATTATTATTGGTGGTTTTGTCACTCGTGTTGGGTCCACAATGTCATGTGGAGATGGAAGCCAGGGATACCAGGAAGCCCTGTGGCTCTTCATAAAAGGCACACCCAGGTCCAGTAAAAGCCCAGCGCACTGATCCTATCCAGCTGTCGGTACCGCTCTGGTCCAGGTCTTCCCTCGGGCCGGCAGGACGTGCAGCGTGGCTCTCCAGCTGGGACGCGGGGGGTAGCCAATAGGGCGCCTTCATTACCTGCCCAAAAAAGGGCTGCTGGAGCCCGCGGGCCTTGGCAGGTAGCCCGGGGATCAAACGTGTCCTGGTCCCAGCACCCTGGAGACAGGCGGCCCGTAAACCCTCCATTAGACCCCTGCTGGTAATGGGGAACATACCACAGGTACAGAGGAACAGGAGCCGGAGTTCAGCTTTATGGCTCTCCCTGCCCCAAACAAGGCCCTTAAAAGTGTAAAATGAGCAGGGGCCCACCTCCCTCACCTGCCGGAAGAACCCAGGGGGGGACCCTGTAAAGACACCGTCAAAGCACAAGCCAGCCTTTGTAACCATTCATCTTTACGGTGTGCTGACGTGGTTGTTGCCACCCCACCACCCCCTTAACGGAAGCTACTTGAGTTCAGCTAATCGCCTTTCAATTACATTACTAAACAACGGTGTGGAGGCGCTGATCTGCGGAGGGCTTTTTCGCTCCGAGACCTCAAAGCTATAGCAGACTCGCCACAAGGGATGGGTGCTGCAACCTGGTACCACTGTGGTACCAATGACACGGTACGTACAGTACCAGACTGAATGGCCCTTACCTTCACTAGCTAATGTTACACTCACTCTGTCAACTCGATCAGTGACAGCAGGCTAGCTGACGGCCAGTGCTGTTAGCAGGCTAGCTGACGTTAAAATCCGTCAAAATGCCGAAAGCACTGGTATGGTTTTAAAAGTATTGTTTTAAGCACCGATAATGACAAACAAAATTATACCCATCCCTACTCACCTCAAATGTGTATGGGGTGTGGTTTAAGAGTGTGAAAAAAAGCATAATATTGAACTTGGACTTGCATTTACATCCTGCATTAACATAGTTATCTCCTGCGGGGATGCCCATGAGCATAGTAAATTATATTTCAAATGTGATCTAATATACATGGAAACATTTTACTGGAGCAGGTTCATACAATTAATTATTAGGACAATTTTTGATTCTATTCACACCATAACATCTTCAGTGTTAAATGAGCTAAAATAGTGTACCTTTAACTCATTTAATAGTGTCCCATTTAGACTCTGTTAGAGTTGATTTTGGCAGTGTAGGCCAATATATGAATTGGATTAATTGGAGAGTCCTAACTGCCCACGAGTGTGTTCCTGCCGTTGCCCTTGGCCAAGGCACTGGCCTCAGAACTGGAATTGGTCCCTGGGTGCCACACTGTCCGCCCACTCCTCTGGAGTAATTATGATGGGTTAAAAGCAGAGGAATGAATACAATAAAATAAAATAATATTGATTTAAGCAGTTGAAATGGGCAGTGGTAGTTACCCTTGAATGGGGCGGCTTATTGTCATGGGAATGCCTGCAGTAAGAGGTAATGGAGGGACACGGTGAGATACCTGAGAGCCAAAATGGCCCTGGAGAATTGTTTCAGAGCCACTTTCCTCCCGGGGGCACTCCCTTGAATGGGCCTGGAGTCTTTACCGAGGCGTTCTCCTGATGGGATCCAGGTTTGGGGGCTGAGCAGCCTTACAGAGTGGAGCCAGGGGATATGGTGAGGTGGCTACAGGAATCTCGGTTCCTCCCACTGCAGAAGTGCGCTTAGGATTCATCTGTAGGTAATAGTTAGTCCTTCAATGCATTGCAAAAAAGTAGACTTGTCATTTTTAGAAACGCTAATCCATCTGATCAATTTGTTTTAGTTTGTTGATGCTTTCTTCTACAGTATCTGTGTTAATAGGACTTAAAAGTACTGGATGAAAAAGCAATGTTAACGTTGACAATTTTACAGTCATTGCCCGATTGAAATACACGTTAATGTGTTTAATGTGCTTCTTCTTTTGTGTGTTCAATATGCTATAAAGCCAGTTAGGATGTTAGGAAATAACATGAGCTACAATATCAGATGAATATAGCATTAACATTTGAAACTCATAACGCAAACTACTGCAACTAAACTTTGTCCATCAAATTTCAAGGAGGCAGAAAATATAAATGTTTTACAAAACGGGCAACTCGTCTAGAAATGCTTTTCATATAGTGTAGTAAAATGCATGGAATGATTACGCACTGAGAACATACGCACTGCGCACAACCTGCCCGGTGAAACGCAGGTAATTGGGGCTTAATGACTCTCGCTATGTGCTTCTGCTGCGCTGAAGGCCCTGATGCGCTTGTGTCTGGGTCTCTCTCTGTGTCTCAGTGCGGCGTATCGATCAGCTTCAGTGAGGCTTCAGTGAGGCTTCAGGGAGTGCTCTCCGCTCCCGGTCCCCGTCTCCATGTGACCATGTACTCACGTCACTGCTACTGCAGACGAGAGGAGTGTACCAGGGATGGCGACAATCTTGTCTTCTTTTTCTCCCCAGCAGAAGCTTCTATGCTGCCGCTGGCACCCGACGCGCACACAAAAAAATTACATTAAAAAAAAAAAGAAAAAAAAAGAAGAAAGAAACAGAACTGGGTTCGGTGGACTCTGTTTTAAGAGGGCTCCCCCTGTGGGCGGTGAGGGGTAATGCTCCGTTAATTTGTCCTTCGGCCAGATATGTGAGGGGAGGGGGAGGGGCGGCAGGGAGGGGCGAGAGGGAGACCTCTAGAGGAAGGGTACTGCCCAATTGGATCCAAGCGCTCTGTGACAAAAAAAAACACTGCTGGTATTTCAGGTCACTAATGCAATCTGCAGAGCCTGAAAAAAGGAAAGAAAAAAGGAATAAAAACAGTTCACAACTTAAAGCGGTCACATCTTCACACTTAAAAGACCATTCATCACTGAATTTGTCTTCAGGTTTGACCCTGTGGCTGGGACACCGGCTAGGCTTTAAATAACCTGCGTAATTACGGCTTGCATCCTCTCGTCGCTCCGTTTTACCTTGAGCTGACGGAGCGTTCAGACGGGCGGAAAGGCCTGGAGAACGAGCGCGGCTCCCAATCCACACTCACAACGTGCTAAAAAGGGATTTAGTTGAGAGCAACAAAGCCAATCATAATATTCTGCAAATAACTCTCTCCTTCTGCAATCCTCGGAGGGAGTTACACCGGGAGCTGCAGTGCCAGGGATTCCACATAATTCATCCTCCTTCCTCAATTTCAAAGGCAGGAATATAACAATTTCAGCTACTTTAACAACATATTCTTGTTCAAAAAGAGATTCCCAATATTAATTTCTCTCAGAAAGTGGCTGAAGTTCCTGCATCCAGAGTCTTTTTCTCCTGCCCCTATGGAGAATTGCAAGGGCAATTCATTTTAGTGTCCTGGACAGAAGGCTGAGGAACAGGAATGGTGTTTTGGTTTTGGTTTTTTTGGCTGTTCTGCAGGGAGCGATGGAGTCAGTCTGAGGCACCCGGGCCCTCCCTCCTCAGACATGGCGTGGCAACACGCCGACGACTTTCAGATGGGAAAGAGCCGGCAAACTCCGGGGAGGAAATGCCAGGGAATGCCACACATGAGCACGCGCGGAAAAAGTGGAAAAAGAGATTCCTGATTTTCAGAAATGATAGGGCCCTGTAATACGGAAGTGGGGGGTTTGGCGGAAGGGGTGACTGGGTCCTTGGGGAACGGAGATTGGGGAAGCAAATGACGTCGCAAAAACCTCTGATCTGAGAGGGGGGCGGGGGCCCTCAGACAACAGACATCCATCATCCTTCTTACTGTTGTGGCCCCTCCTCCTTACCCTCCTCCTCCTCCTCCTCTCTCCAGGAGGACGAAGGCCCCAGACCCTCCCCTTCCTGTTTGTTTGGATATGGTCCACGGTTTATGCTCGATCGCAGAGCATACGAATGCTTTTGTTTGGAAACATGCTTGCAGAAGGGTGTTTGGGTTCCAGGCAGGGCAGAGAGGAGAATGAGTGGAGGCTGTGAGCACACCCTGCTCCAGAGAGACAAACACTCACACTCTCACGTAAAACCCCCCCCGCCCCCCCCACCCCACCCCGGCCGACACACATGATTAAGTGAGCCCAAACCTTAAAAGAAATACAGAACAGGGAGCAGATTCCAGATGTGGAGGGAGTGGTGCACGCAGCAGTTTTCGTGCTTTTGGAGGCTCAGATTTGTACATTAGTTGCAGTAGCAGCTAAACTCCATTAACATATCCCGTGATATAAAGCCAGGAACCGATTAAACCGGCTTGGCTGTTCAGTTTATTTTTTTCTTTCCATCTTTATGGTGTCTGACTGAAGCTTCTAACTCGCCCCCACTCTACTTACTAAAGTGAAAAGAGAGAGGGAGAGAGAGAGAGGGAAAAAAAATCTGAGATTGTAATTCAAGACGGGTAATTTTGAATGGGTGGAGCTAGATGGAAGCCTGTCTCTGATTGGCTCTTTTGGGCCGTCAGTTATTGGACGGGTAATTTCTCAGTCGGCTGTTTTTGTCAGGGTTTCTATACTGGACTGCCATCTGTTTCCTGCATCCACACGTCAGGAATACACTTTAAACATGAAGCCCTCCTCTGAGCGGTGAGATGCTGTTTGGTCACAGCTGTGTAGCTGTATAGATCCCCATCCAGCATCATCATAGCACATCGTCCAGTTATCACCTGCCAGGCTTAACCCTTCAAGTGAGGGTTTTTTTTGCATTCATTTCTTTTTTTCAGCCTGCAATTTTCAATCACTATGGTAACGGGATATACCGCTTGCAATCTGTATATGCTATTTTAACATGCCATTGCTTTAGCGACCTTATTTTGTGGGTCCTTTTGGAAATCCTTATTCACGTTATCTCTGAGTCTGCGACTGGTTCCTCTGTCCCGAAACTTGACAGTTTGAGCTTCTGTAACTTTGTTTCAGTAATATTTGGACTCTTGGAACTATGCCTGTAGTTTGGGCTCAAGAATAGTAACCATTTTATTTTAGGCATGTCATTTTTAAGCATTCGACTTGTGTTCCATACTTATTCAAGTAAAACAATTGCAATTTTTAAGTATGCCCATTTTAAAACGTGACATATACGTATGTTTTTGCATAATTATGGGATGACGTTACTAAATGTTAACACGGAGAGTTGACCACAAGAGGCAGAGGTGGAGGGGGAATTGGAGCCTACGTCACTGCTCTTTGTGAATGCTTTGTGGGGGTTTTAGATACTAAACCAAGGAGGAGAACACTGATGCTTGTAGGCCTTTACATTACATTGCTGGCATTTGGCAGACGCTTTGATCCAGAGTGACGTACAGTTGATTAGACTAAGCAGGAGACAATTCTCCCCTGGAGCAATGCAGGGTTAAGGGCCTTGCTCAAGGGCCCAACGGCTGTGCGGCTTGCGTGTCCCAGTCATTTACCTTAACCACTACGCTACAGGCCGCCCCTTTAAGTACTGAGCACATTAAACCCAACACTTGCTTTTACTGAAATGCAACACATCAGTGAATGTACTGAAACACATACCACTCTACACAGTGTCTAGCATACAGAATGTTTCTGGGAATGTTTCCAGGGGAAAAGTAAAATATGTTGGTATTATCTATGTGCTCTTGTGCTTAATGTTCAGTTTCCAGGCTGACTCTCCCCTCTTGGACTGTTGAGCCTCACACTCTGCTGCCCTGTGTGTGTGTGAGTGTGTGTGTGCGTGTGTGTCTGACTGGGGCCACTCGAGACGCAGGCCTGGAGTCCATCAACGTTTGTCTGGTGATGCATGATTTGTTTCCATTCTTCATTTTTTTATTTTTTTTTAATCTTTTGCTAAAACACCGTTGGGCAAGTTCGGCGGACCCAACGCTTAACTAGCTGAAACTGTAGTTGTGAGAAAAAAGCCCAAAAAACCCCACTTATTATTTGTATGTCAGAATTTAGGGGATGTTTGTTCTCAACAAAATGAACGACAAAATTCCAGCCTTGGGTTCAGACTGAACACTGCTGCTGAAACACTGAGTGAAAAAGGCACACAGTGAAGAGTGAAAGTCAGGCCCAGGGCTCCACCTGTGTCACCTCGGGAGGTCAAAGGTCGGGCAGGCTGGGACACCCAGGAGGATAGGTGGGGGGGTGAACATTAAGACTGGGAGGGGGTCTCCGCATTCCTCTCCTCCCAAATGGCTCTCAGTGCCCTTTGGGGAGAATTCCACCCTCGAACGATCCCTTTGGGGTGCAGAGCTGACCCTACGTCCTCAGAGACGGGACTATAACCGACAGGAAGGGAAAGGAAAGGTGTGTTTCTGGGAGAGGGTTTAATGATGTCTTTATTGGGGTGGAAACCCAGCCACTGAAAGAAAGAAACAGTGAGGGGAAAATAATCTGCTTCTTCCCTCAGACTGTTTTCTTCTCTTCCTCACTGACTGTACTCGAGGCAGGACACATACTTCAGCACTGACACATCAACAAAGGGAGTGTGCAGGAGGGGCATGTCAGAGGAGAGAGGGGAGAGAGGAAGGGGGGAGAGTCAGAGAGCAGGAGAGAGAGGGGGAGGAGTGAGAGAGGGGAGAGAAATAAATGTAAAAAAGCCGACGCCCTCAGTTCGAACTCTGAGGGGGGGAAAAGCTGAGGATGGGTGGGGTGTGGTCGTGTGGGGGGTGGAGCGAACAGGCTGCGCAGTCTGGGTGGAGCTGTGCGAGTCATGTCTGAATGCGTGTCACTTCCCCCTCTGGTCCCCCTTCTGCGGGAGACTGGGGGGGTAATTAAGCATTTGGGGATTCCTGGTAGGTGACCTAAACTACAGGCTTCCCCTGGGATGCTCCAGAGGCGCTTCATATACATAAAATGGCTGTTCCACACTCTATCGAAGTGTGATTGGAGTGTACAGTGAGTGTATTGTTCCTCCTGCTCATTTTGTGTGTGTGTGTGTGTGTGTGTGTGTGTGTGTGTGTGTGTGTGTGAGAGATGAAGGTGTCTACACTGTTGCCAGGGCACACTCATCTGGGCTCCTCTCTAGAGCAGAGCAGAGCTGCACACACTCATCTCGGCTCCTCTGTCTCACTCCTTCCAGCTTGTCTTCCCTGCCTTTTTTGGCAAACGTTTTAGGCCTCGTCTATCAACCTCTAGTGCAAGGTTTTTTTGGACTTATTGGGGGCCCTGTTTTTCTGAAAACACGGGACAGTCTTTGAATATAACATGCATGTTTTTTGGAAGGATATTGCCGCACATCTGCCTCAGTACATGCTGATCCGTTGCTTCTCTGACACGGGACCGTTATCCGAGGTATAGGAATCAGTCTGGAGCACACAGATTTTCAGCATTTATTACACAGAGACAGTCTTCTACAGATATTTTTATTTTTATTCCACCTCACATTGGCATACGGTAGAATGGGTGTCACCATTCACACGCACACACACACACACACACACAAAAACACACACACACAGACACAGACACAGGAGTCACCATGTATTTAAAATGAAAACCAGAGTGGCTCTATTGTAATTTAGGCTGAGAGTTAAAGTCTGAGGTTGTGAATAGTGGTGACTCTGTCTTTATCTTGGCTGGAGCTTAGTGCTAAAAATGGTCCGTTGTGGCCTGCCTGTACAGCCACCATTCTGCTCTGGAGGAAACTGCAGGCTGTCCCAATACAGGCGGCATTTAAACAAGGGGATGTGCTTCTTCGGCAGTTCTTCTGCTGTGTTTGAGCTCAAGATATTATTTAAGGATCTCCCAGCTCCAGCTCAAATTGATCTTTTAATGGCAGAGGGGTACAGGACTGCCTGCCCGATATGCACATTGTAATGACATCTACACTCAGTGGGCACTTTATTCGGTAGACCTGTACACCAGCTGGTTCGTGGAAATATTAAATTTTGGCAGCAACTAAATGCATAAAAGCATGCAGACGTGATCAAGAGGTTCAGCTGTTTTTCAGACCAAATGTCAGAACGGGGAAGAAATGTGATTTAAGTCACTTTAACTGTGGAATGATTGTTGGTGCCAGACAGCGTGGTTTGAGTATCTCAGAACCTGCTGATCGCCTGGGATTTTCATGCACAACAGTCTCTAGACTTTGCAGGGAATAGTGAGAAATGCCTTGTTAATGAGAGAGCTCAGGGGAGAATGGCCAGACTGGTTGAAGCTGACAGGAAGGTGACAGTAACACAAATAACTGCACATTACCATAGTGGTATGCAGAAGAACATCTCTGAACACACAAGTCAAACCAGCAGCAGAAGACCAAAAAGTCTAAAAAAATGTCTAAAATACCTAATTAAGTGCTCAGTGAGTGTATTTTCTGCAGAGATGCAGGGAGTAACACATAGACATGTGATGCCAATGGATGGAGGGATGAAGAGAGAGGGAAGAGAGGGCAAGAGAGCTGGGGCTTTAATTTGATGATATTTTCAGTCGTATCAGGTGAACTGTTTGGAAATGACAGCACCTTTTGTACATGGTTCTCCAATTTTAGGGTACTACAATGCCCAAGTCAACAGCTTGGTTCATTATTAACAAGACAAAAACAACTGATGAACTCAGTTATGTCCAAAGACCCGGTCAACTGAGGAAGACCACTGACAACCAAAAGATCCAAAAGATCAAAAACACTCTCCTGGATGCAGGTGTAGATGTATCAAAGTCTACCATGTATAGAAGACTGTACCAGCCGGACTACAGGAAGTACATGACAAGATGCAAACCACTGAAGCCTGAAGAACAGAAAGGTGAGATTAGTTTGCTAAAAAAAGCACCTAAAAGAGCCCCACAAGTTCTGGAACAAAGTATTGTGGACAGATGAGACAAAGATTAACATGTACCAGAATGATGGAAGAAATCGCTGCAGTTCAGGCCTGGCAGAGCATCACCAGGGAACATACCCAGTACTGATGTTGATACATTGCAGGCTTCAAGCAGTCATTACAAGGATATGCAACCAAATATTAAAAATGATGACTTTATTCTACATTATGTTAAACTGTTGAATATGCCTGAAAATTGGGGGGACCATATACAAATGGTTCTATAATTTCCAAACGGTTCATCTGATATAGATGAAAATACCATCGAAGTAAAGTTGACAGTCGGCACATTCTTTCACACTCAATGGTGAACGTTTGCTAGCAATAATCTATCCCCACTGCACTAATGTTAGCTAAGCAACGCTATTACAATAATGTATCCCCACTGTACTAACGTTAGCTAAGCAACGCTATTGCAATAATGTATCCCCACTGCACTAACGTTAGCTAAGCGACGCTACTGCAATAATGTATCCCCACTGCACTAACGTTAGCTAAGCAACGCTTTTCCAATAACGTATCCCCACTGCATTAACGTTAGCTAGCTTGCTAGTTTACGTTACACAAGATAACACTGACACACACAAATCATTTGTTTGCCAGATAACACGATGCCAGATAACGTGCAGTTATTGAAATAACTCAGCGTCTTTATGAATCAGCATTTGCTTCGCCGGGGTTTGGTGGCCTTGCTGGTATTTCGATCCAAGGATGTTTCCTACGTTGTTTTTTTTTCATTCCTACTGCTTTCCAAATCAAAGAACACTTTAAACTCACTCATTTTATTTTACTTTGGTAGGCTACCAGCGGTGAGATGATGATAATGTGAAACTACGCTAATTTCGATTACGAAGTAGATAACGGTGATCGACAAACGCAGAGTAATTTTAAAAGATGTGTGAACATTCCATTTAGCCGTGCACATATCGTGGATATTGGCACGGCTGGAACGCAAACTGACCAATAGAAACAATGGACCGGACCTATCCATTGGTTGCATAAATAAAGATTGGTAACTCACTACTGTAGAAAGTGTGCATACCAAAATATGAAAACAGAATATTCTCTGCCTGGCATAGCACCCTGGCACGGACCCCATTCAGAAACCACGGGCGGCTCCGTGCCACAGGGCAGGGACGTGGGAGGGCAGGGGCACAGAAGGGCTGGGCCGTGGGAGGGCAGGGGTACAGAAGGGCAGGGACGTGGGAGGGCAGGGGTACAGAAGGGCTGGGGCCTGGGTGGGCAGGGGTACAGAAGGGCTGGGTCGTGGGCCGGCAGAGTAGGTCTCAGGCCAAAAGGGAATGTGACTGGGCAGTCGGCAGTCCATAAGCAAAGCAGCTGAGACCAGGTGGGCCTTCTCACCAGCCCTGGCTGGTGTACTTTCGCAGGAATGATAATGCTCACCTGCAGATAATGTCATGTGTAAGCCCCATCATCCTCTCAGCATAGATGCAATAGTTACAATTAACGCCACTCTGCTCTGGCTCCTACTCCACTGCCACCTAAATACTCATTTGGGCCCTGAGGCTTGTAATAACCACTGTCTTTCCAGATGAGTGCTCCTTCAACTTGTGCCCATTAGGCTGATTTTTTAGGAGAGGGACATAGTGTTTGGATTTTCAAACGCTGCTGCATTCTCCAGTTCTGTTGCTATCCTCAGGCGGGAAAATGTATAAATATGTTTAAGAAATTTGATTAGATACTTGATACTTTTTAAGGGGCTACATGTTTAATGTAGTTAAAATAAGACCTCATTTCAGTTTGAATGTGATTAGAATGTAGTTAAAATGAGACCTCATTTCAGTTTGAATGTGATTAAGTGTGGTTAAAATTAGCATTGTGGCATTATTTTTGTTACAATGTGATTTTAAGGCCAGAAACCAACAGCGCTTTGACTGCAGATGATAAACACAAGAGGAGCACTACGGCCCTGTAATATTGACGTGATTCATAAAATGCTTAAACAGTGGCTGGGTGATGAAAATGAAAATGAGGGCCTTCGGTGTCTTAACAGCTCCATCTCAAGTGGAGTAACAAGTAACAATATTTTGAGCAATTTTGAGTGACAATTCAAATTCCATAAATGATGTTTACAGGATGGAGAAATTATATATGCTGCACCTCTCGCCCAAATACAGCATTTACAGTACAGCCAAAATGGACATGAAATGGTTAAACCTATCAATCTAAAAGAAGAAAGGTCAACCACTGTTTTGCTTTTCTAAAAGCTCTTATTGGCTATTATTGGTACGTACAACTGAAATGCTAAAATGACCATACTAATTATATGTGGTGTGGTGTCTGTAGCCAAACAAACATTCCTGTTTTTCTTATTGAAAAACAGTTTGGTTCATTTTGGTGATGGCTGACCTTGCTAAACTGTTTGTAAAGTCAAGCAAATCAAACAATTTAAAAAGTAAAGTAGTTAATGCAGCATTGATTCATCTGGATAATCATTATTCTTTAAAATGTGCATGGCAAAATAAATTTAACAATCACTAGTATCCACATGCAGTCAACGTAACTTTAGCACTTTACTTCAGCAGTTTATAAATGATCTTAGCATAAGACCGCTTGAGTGAGAAGTATAATTGTTCATGCATGCTGTGACATGTAAAGACGGAGGACGTTCACCTGCAGATAAAATCCTAAAATGTTACATATCAACTATCCACCACGTCTTTACAATTACAGGTATACGCAGCGAGAAACGTTCACTTTTATTAACGCGACGACGAGCTGCAAAACAAAAGGGCTGTGTGCTTACACTGTCCAAAGACCCAGCTCTTGTGGGACGTGCATTAAACCTGGGGCTGTTGAGTCCGTTGGCCGCAGATGGGGAGGGCCGTGGAAGCTCCACCTTGACTCGATGCTTTTTCCAGATGGGCCCGCCAGCTCAGCCAGCTCAGCCAGTCAGAAGGCTGTGAGCATGTGGGATCCGCAGGAATGAGGCAGGCTGATGTGGGAACATGTGGTGGCCAGAGACCAAGCAGGGGATGAGTGGGCGGGGGGGGACCCCTAACTGAAGAAGAGGGGAAGAAAGAGCTGTTGAGTGGCGCATCCAGTTAAAGCGCTGGAACCGAGAGCAGGCATGCACTCAAAGGGATCAAATCTTTGCCTGAGTCAGCCTACTAACTACTTTGCCCTCAAAGTATGTGCTGTCTACTAAGCATACCGCATACTCTTTTTTTTTTGGATGCGATAGGCATTGTAGTATGCAATAGGCATACTATTTCCCAACCAAACAAAGTGCAAAGTGTCATAAGGCGTTCTGCCCTTTCTGGCCATGCTGAGATGTTGTTGCTTTTGCTGTTGTAAAACTTCAGCCGAGCTGCGCCTCCTTCTTAAAACGAAGCAGTGTGTCATATTTATGTGACCAAAACGTTTGTTTACTTCCTGTACAGTATGCTCCCAAATATACTCAGAAAAACCCTGGAAATAAGTATATCATCCTGTGATGTAAAGTACACTACATTCAGAGAAAATACACACAAAATAGCTAATCCTGGGCTGGGGCCAGGATTCCAACAGGACGATACTTGCTTCCAAACTGAGTAGCCAAGCAGGCAGGAAGCTGGTTATGCGGTTACTACGGTGAGGCCAGCAGATACAGCCCATATGGGTGTTCATTAACTCTCTAAAGTGTGAGCTCGCAAACATGTGATTAGAGTGCTCTTAACTGAGCATTCCAATGCTGATGTAACAATCGCAGCTGCTGCTAGAACATTGACGTAGAATTCTGAAGGAAAAAATTATGATAATTCCAAAAAACCTACTCTAAAAATAGGCTCATCAAGCAGAGACTTGCTTTGTTAAAATCATGATTGTGGGTTGTTGGGTATCCTGTTAATGCACCATTGGATGGACCATAGGGTTTAGGAGTAGATTCTGTGCTACAATTCCAGTTAGCCAATCTAGATATGGTTCTGTTTATCATGTTTTCAGATCTGCTCTGGTGCCCCAATAGTCTATGCTACCATCTGATTGGTGAGAGGTCATCTGTGCTGCCGTCTTTGTAACCCATGACAGAACCACTCTTAGACTGCAGTGTAAAGATGTGGCTGGTATTGCAGGCTCTGGAGGCCAGAACTGCCCTGAATTCATAATAATTAGTGCTGATGAATTTGGCAGAGTTTCATAATTGACATATATTTTATTAATGTATGACCGATATTTTCATATCAGCCACCATTAGTGTTGTTGTACCTGCACCGAGCTGGCCGGTATGGGCAGGCAGTAGAATCGAACACTCATCCTAATTCTCATATGGAGTATGGAAATGTATTGCAGGCATTTGATGACATTTTTAAAAATATTTTCTGGTCAAATGAGAATATTATTATTTTTTAAACTTTCTGAGTGTCGATGCTGGGAGAAATGTAGTACAGCACATTGGCTTTCCACACCATCCCAAAACGGTCAGAACCATTAGCATGCAGCTACCTGTGCATGTTTTTGGGTGGCCTTATGCAGCCAGGCTAAGCGAGTCTCTCGTTCTGGTCACTAAAAGTGTGGGGTGATGGGCAGTAGAGACACACTGGAGTGGACAAGCACCCTCCCATCACCTCCTCCTCCATAACCCAGCCCCTGCCCAACATGTTAGGACAGTGAGCAGACTGCATTCTTCAGGAAAGAACTTCACCAGATCACCTCCCCCCCCCTCCCCCACCACTTTTTTAAAAAGACCTTTCTGCCCCCGTCTCCTGCTTTTGTCATTACATGGAGAATGTGAATGAGAGCTTTAGAGGGCCTAATGGAGGTCATGGCCACCACGTCAACATCAGGGAACCTCACCCAAACACCTCAATCATAGGCCCTCTCTCTTAGAGAACGTCACCCAAACACCTCAATCATAGGCCCTCTCTCTAGAGAACCTCACCCAAATACCACAATCATAAGCCCTCTCTCTTAGAGAACCTCACCCAAACGCCTCAATCATAGGCCCTCTCTCTTAGAGAACCTCACCCAAACACCTCAATCATAAGCCCTCTCTCTTAGAGAACCTCACCCAAACACCTCAATCATAAGCCCTCTCTCTTAGAGAACCTCACCCAAACACCTCAATCATAGGCCCTCTCTCTTAGAGAACCTCACCCAAACACCTCAATCATAGGCCCTCTCTCTTAGAGAACCTCACCCAAACACCTCAATCATAAGCCCTCTCTCTTAGAGAACCTCACCCAAACACCACACTGATAGACCCTCTCTCCTAGACCAGAGGCACCATTTTGATTTGAAGCCAAATTGTTATTTGTTATTTGTAATTTGTATTTATATATTTTGATAATCATTTCCTAATAATATAATATTCTTAAACATATATTCTCTCTCTCTCTCTCTCTCTCTCTCTCTCTCTCTCTCTCTCTCTCTCTCTCTCTCTCTCTCTCTCTCTCTCTCTCTCTCTCTCTCTCTCTCTCTCTCTCTCTCTCTCTCTCTCTCTCTCTCTCTCTCTCTCTCTCTCAAGTCAAGAAGCTTTATTAGCAATGATGTTTACATAACATGTTGCCAAAGCAGAAAGACATTAATATAAACAATGACTTAAACAATAATATAATTCTGTATGTGTACAGAAATCTTAATAAACACAAATATTTAATGAATAATACTTAATAATTAATACCAAATAAATATTATGCTTAATTAACTAAGTAAAAAAATACAAATTGTAATAATTTAACAAATATTATACTTGTCACATAATGCATAATAAATAAAACGAATATTTAATACATACTATACCTAGTAAATACTAATGAAAAAAGTGAGTAATAAACGGTATATAGAGAAAATCAATGCAGTATTACATGGAAACAGATCTAGCTTTGTGACATGCAGTTACAAATTCCCCTGCCAGTTGTGCAGCAGCACAGAAGAGTTTTGGTTAGAAGGTCACCTGGAAGGGTGAAGAAGTTTTGTATTTGTTTATCGAATTTGGGGAAGAATTAATCTCTAAATTCTTTATATTTTGGACAATTTGTGAGAAAAAAAAGTTCTGTGTCAATTTCACGTGTTTCACATCGGAGTATTTTGGTTCGTTGTAAACACTTATTTTTATGGCGACCAGTTTCAATAGCAAACTTATGGTCACCGAATCTGTATCTAGGTAATGTTAATATCTTTGTAGTGGGTTTTTTATTTTGATTAAATATGGAGCCAATTGAAATTTTCTATCAAGTGATCTGTAGCATTCTAGTTTATTAATTAATTGGATTTACCTTGTTGTTCTAAGTTTTGGCCTAGCTCTGCTCTGCACCCGAAGTTTGGGCAGTTTCTGTGAACTTTCAAATATTTTTTGCAGAATTCCAGGTGTACTTTTTCAATTGGGTTTTAGTCCCAATGGTCTTGTTACACCATTGGGCCCGAAATTTCTCTTCCATATCGAAGTATTGGTTCGATGAGACTTTGGAAGATTTGAAGCCAAATTGTTATTTGTTATTTGTAATTTGTATTTATATATTTTGATAATCATTTCCTAATAATATAATATTCTTAAAGATATATTCTCTCTCTCTCTCTCTCTCTCTCTCTCTCTCTCTCTCTCTCTCTCTCTCTCTCTCTCTCTCTCTCTCTCTCTCTCTCTCTCTCTCTCTCTCTCTCTCTCTCTCTCTCTCTCTCTCTCTCTCTCTCTCTCTCTCTCTCTCTGTGTGCTTGTCGCTACCTGCCTGCTGCATAGCTAAAGTTCCTCACTATACAACAATATGCACTCCCCCCACCCACTTAACCCCACCACCCCCATCACACTGCTCTGGACCCGTAATCACTCCCTACTCCGCAGCTAGACCACTTCGGTCTGCCAGCTCTGGTTGCCTTATGGTTCCTCACTAAGAGCACCTGGTCTACACCAATAAGATGACAACTGAAGACTTAGCCTCTGCCAGCCAACTCTGACCACGCCCAAGTTTGCTGTTATGAGTTTACAGATACCATTGTACTTTCCCCTCCACTATATGTGTAATTGAGTGAAGGAAAGAAGAGTAAATAACTCCCCTGTGTGTGTACTTGCATGCATGCATGCATGGGTCTGCTCATCTATCTTTGCTTCTGTGCTTGTGCATATGTGCATACCTGCGTGTGTGCAAGCGTTTGTGCTTGTGTGTTTTGCTATGTGCATGCTTGTAAACGTTGCTATGTGCATACTTCTGCATGCATGAGCGTGTGTGCTTGTCTGTATCTGTGAATGTAAATGTGTGCACATCTGTCTGTGAATGTGCATGTGTGCACGTCTGTGTCTGTGAATGTGCATGTGTGCTTGTCTGTGTGTGTGTGTGTGTGTGTGTGAATGTGCATGTGTGCTTGTCTGTATCTATGAATGTGAATGTGTGCACGTCTGTGTCTGTGAATGTGCATGTGTGCTTGTCTGTATCTATGAATGTGAATGTGTGCACGTCTGTGTCTGTGAATGTGCATGTGTGCTTGTCTGTGTGTGTGTGAATGTGCATGTGTGCACATCTGTCTGTGAATGTGCATGTGTGCTCGTCTGTATCTATGAATGTGAATGTGTGCACGTCTGTGTCTGTGAATGTGCATGAGTGCTTGTCTGTGTGTGTGTGAATGTGCATGTGTGCACATCTGTCTGTGAATGTGCATGTGTGCTCGTCTGTGTCTGTGAATGTGCATGTGTGCTCGTCTGTGTGTGTGTGTGTGTGAATGTGCATGTGTGCACATCTGTGTGTGTGAATGTGTTTTTCTGTGTCTGTGAATGTGCATGTGTACTTGTCTGTGTGTGTGAATGTGCATGTGTGCTTGTCTGTGTGTGTGTGAATGTGCATGTGTGCACGTCTGTCTGTGAATGTGCTTGTGTGCTTGTCTGTGTGTGTGTGTCTGTGTGTGTGTGTGAATGTGCATATGTGCACATCTGTGTGTGTGAATGTGTTTTTCTGTGTCTGTGAATGTTAATGTGTGCTTGTCTGTGTGTGTGTGAATGTGCATGTGTGCACGTTTGTCTGTGAATGTGCTTGTGTGCTCATCTGTGTGTGTGTGTGAATGTGCATGTGTGCACGTCTGTCTGTGAATTGCTTGTGTGCTTGTCTGTGTGTGTGTGTCTGTGTGTGTGTGTGAATGTGCATGTGTGCACATCTGTGTGTGTGAATGTGTTTTTCTGTGTCTGTGAATGTGCATGTGTGCTTGTCTGTGTGTGTGTGTGTGTGTGTGTCGTGTGTGTGTGTGTGTGTGTGTGTGTGTGTGAATGTGCATGTGTGGACATCTGTGTGCATGTCTGTTTGTCTGGAAGGGAAAGTGTGCAGTGCATTGGCCAGGGCCTGTAAAGGGGGGCATTCCACTCGATCCTCACTCTGGAGGTCTTACTTAATTTAGAGTGCGAAGTAAAGAGATTAACCTTTCATCAGATAACACTGACATCCCCTGTTATGAGAGGTTTTGTGTAAATATTTAGAACCTCAAATGAATACAATATTTCCCTGGGGAAGTTGCTGCTAAATAGAGAATAAAAAAACACCCCTGCTGTAATTTTGCTTTAATAACAAAAAGGAATTGATAACAAAACAAAGTCACACTGTATATGTGCATTTGCAAAATTAATAGCATTTCTGTGCCTCCCATGGCTGCTCCATCATGGCGGAATTTGTCTTCCAAAACTAAAACAATATCTTATTCTTTCATGATGGAAAAAGAGGAGCAGTGGAATGAAGTGAGGGAAAGAAAAACCTGACAGAAAAAAGAGAGGGAGAGAGTCCTCCTGGCAAGACGAGGGCTTGGCCTCACTCTGAGTGGTGTGTCTGAAAATAAAATGGCCGCCACAGCACATCCCACTGTCTTTGTTCCATCTCGCACTCCTGTAATTTGATCACCTAAACACAGGAGCAGCACCCCTCCATTTTGTTAACCATCAGAAGGTTTGATGCCGATCCTCTTGTTGAGTTGAGCATGGGCAGTGACCGACATTGCACATGGCAGAAGGACAGAATTTCTTTGAAATGTTGAGGATGGTGGGGGCATCTTGCTCCCTTCTGTCTTGGATCAGAAGAGTTTTTGTGTCCAAGCATCTGGAGTTATTTAGGAACCACGGAAAGCGGGATTAATTTTAACTCTTCTTTTCTGTGACCTACTGTGCAAAAAGCATGCAAAACCAACTGCACATCCCAATGTTAGCCTGGCATATATTTAAGCCTACTTTTGTCTTTAAATTTTACTTAACTAAAAAATGTGTCGTTTTTTTTCATTTTCACAGTTCAATGTTCATTTTGAAATTAATTTTTTCTGAACTAAGACAATTGCCAGTGATAAGGAGGAATGCTTGAAATTAAGTAGGACAATATTAGTAATATGAATAATTAAGGCCAAAATAGGTTGTTAATGCTTCACATGTAGCATAAGAATTGAAGCAAGGAGAGTAACATGGTGTTGGTCACACTTTCTAGGTTTCTAAGTTTCAATTTTGTACCAGATGATGTTGAAGAAACACGATGAAGTATTAAATATGTCCGTTCTTTAGTTTTAGAGAAATAAGGAATCGCCACCTTAACGTGGTGGAGGGGTTTGTGTGTCCCGGTGATCCTGGGAGCTAGGTTGTCGGGGGCACTGTTAGCCCCCAGTAGGGTCTCCCAAGGCAAATTGGTCCCGGGGGAGGGGCCGGACTAAGAGCGATTCAAAGACTCCCATGACACGGCCACACAAAGACCCAGTTACCTCGCCCGGAAAAGGGAAACCGGGGCCCCCTGCTGGAGCCAGACCCGGGAGGGGAGCTCGTCAGCGAGCGTCTGGTGGCCGGGCCTTATCCCATGGGGCCCGGCCGGGCACAGCCCGAACTGGTCACGTGGGGTCGCCGCCCTGTGGGCTCACCACCTGCAGGGGTCGGCATCGGAGTCGGGTGCTTTGCCCAACGGGCAGTAGGCAAAGGCGGGGATCCGGGCGTGCTGATCCTCGGCGTCGCAGACTGGTTCTGGGGACGTGGAACGTCACCTCTCTGGTGGGGAAGGAACCTGAGCTAGTGCGGGAGGCGGAGCGGTACCAACTAGATATAGTTGGGCTCACCTCCACGCACAGTACTGGTTCCGGAACCAAACTCCTGGAGAGGGGCTGGACTCTGTTCTTTTCAGGAGTTGCTCAAGGTGAGAGGCGCCGGGCGGGTGTGGGGATACTCACAAGCCACCGGCTGAGCGCCACTGTGTTGGAGTTCCACCCGGGGAACGAGAGGGTCGCTTCTCTGCGACTACGTGTCGCTGGGGGGAAGGCTCTGACTGTCATTTGTGCGTATGCACCAAATGGCAGTTCAGAGTATCCGGCCTTCTTGGAGTCACTGGGTGGCATCCTGGAAAGGGTGCCACCCGGAGACTCCATAGTTCTGCTGGGCGACTTCAACGCTCACGTGGGCAATGACGGAGAAACCTGGAGGGGGGTGATTGGGAGGAACGGCCTGCCTGATCTGAACCCAAGCGGTGTTTTGTTATTGGACTTCTGTGCTGGCCATGGATTGTCGATAACAAACACCATGTTCGAGCATAGGGTAGCTCATAAGTGTACTTGGTACCAGAGCACCTTAGGCCAAAGATCGATGATCGACTTTGTGGTCGTATCATCAGACCTGCGGCCGTATGTCTTGGACACTCGGGTGAAGAGAGGAGCAGAGCTGTCAACTGATCACCACCTGGTGGTGAGTTGGATCAAGTGGCCGGGGAGGCTGCCTGACAGACCTGGTAAACCCAAACGTGTAGTGAGGGTGAACTGGGAACGTCTGGCGGAGGCCCCTGTTCGCGAGGTCTTCAACTCCCACCTCCGGAAGAACTTCTCACGCATCCCGGGGGAAGCTGGGGACATGGAGTCCGAGTGGGCCATGTTCAAAGCCTCCATTGCAGAGGCGGCAAGCAGGAGCTGTGGTCAGAAGGTCATCGGTGCCTGTCGGGGCGGCAACCCAAGAACCTGCTGGTGGACACCAGCGGTGAGGGAGGCCGTCAAGCTGAAGAAGGAGGCCTTTCGGGCTTGGCTGGCCCGGGGGTCCCCTGAAGCAGCAGACAGGTACCGGGTGGCCAGAAGGGCTGCAGCTTCGGCAGTCACTGAAGCAAAAACCCGGGTATGGGAGGAGTTCGGGGAGGCTATGGAGAAGGACTTTCGGTTGGCCTCGAGGAAGTTCTGGCAAACCATCCGACGACTCAGAAAGGGAAAGCAGGGCTTGTCTCAGGCTGTTTTCAGCAGGGGAGGAGAACTGCTGACCCGGACTGGGGATATTGTCGGACGGTGGAAAGAGCACTTCGAGGAGCTCCTGAACCCGAACAACACGTCCTCTGTGGAAGAGGCAGAGCCTGAAGACTCGGGGGAATCTGCACCTATATCCCTGGCGGAAGTTGCTGAGGTAGTCAAAAAGCTCCTCAGTGGCAAGTCGCCGGGTGTAGATGAGATTCGCCCTGAGATGCTGAAGGCTCTGGACATTGTTGGGCTGTCTTGGCTGACACGCCTCTTCAGTGTCGCGTGGAGATCGGGGACAGTACCTGTAGAGTGGCAGACCGGGGTGGTGGTCCCCATTTTCAAGAAGGGGGATCGGAGGGTGTGCTCCAATTACCGGGGTATCACACTCCTCAGCCTCCCTGGGAAAGCTTACTCTAGGGTACTGGAAAGGAGGCTCCGACCGACGGTCGAACCTCGGATTCAGGAGGAGCAATGTGGCTTCCGTCCTGGCCGTGGAACAGTGGACCAGCTCTTTACCTTGGCAGGGTTGCTGGCGGGGTCATGGGAGTTTGCCCATCCAGTCCACATGTGCTTTGTGGACTTGGAGAAGGCTTTCGACCGTGTCCCCCGGGGAACCCTGTGGGGTGTACTGCGGGAGTATGGGGTACCGGGGCCGTTGTTACGAGCCATCAGGTCCCTGTATAACCAAAGTGAGAGCTGTGTCCGCATTCTCGGCACAAAGTCAAGCACGTTTCCGGTGGGTGTTGGACTCCGCCAAGGTTGCCCCTTGTCACCGGTCCTGTTTGTGGTATTCATGGACAGGATCTCAAGGCGCAGCCGAGGTCAGGAGAGTGTCCGGTTTGGTGACCTCAGAATCGCATCTCTGCTTTTTGCGGATGATGTGGTTCTGCTGGCTTCATCGGACCGTGACCTTCAGCACGCACTGGAGCGGTTTGCAGCCGAGTGTGAAGCGGCCGGGATGAGAGTCAGCACCTCCAAGTCCGAGGCCATGGTTCTCTGCCGGAAAACGGTGGATTGCTCCCTCCGGGTTGGGAACGAGTCTTTGCCCCAAGTGAAGGAGTTCAAGTATCTCGGGGTCTTGTTCACGAGTGAGGGTAGAAGGGAGCGTGAGATCGACAGGCGGATCGGTGCAGCGTCAGCAGTAATGCGGGCGTTGCACCGGACCGTTGTGGTGAAGAAGGAGCTGAGCCGGAAGGCGAAGCTCTCGATTTACTGGTCGATCTACGTCCCAACCCTCACCTATGGTCACGAGCTTTGGGTAGTGACCGAAAGAACGAGATCGCGTATACAAGCGGCCGAAATGAGCTTCCTCCGTAGGGTGGCCGGGCTCAGCCTTAGAGATAGGGTGAGGAGCTCGGACATCCGGAGGGAGCTCGGAGTAGAGCCGCTGCTCCTTCGCGTCGAAAGGAGCCAATTGAGGTGGTTCGGGCATCTCATCAGGATGCCTCCCGGGCGCCTCCCTTTGGAGGTTTTCCGGGCTCGTCCAACTGGGCGGAGACCCCGAGGGAGACCCAGAGCCCGCTGGAGAGATTATATATCTCTCCTGGCCAGGGAACGCCTCGGGATCCCCCAGGAGGAGCTAGAATGCGTTGCTGGGGAGAGGGACGCCTGGAATACCCGGCTTTGCCTACTGCCCCCGCGACCCGACTCCGGATAAGCGGGTGACGATGGATGGATGGATGGAAAAAATGTGTAGTTTTTTTTCATTTTCACAGTTCAATGTTCATTTTGAAATTAATTTTTTCTGAACTAAGACAATTGCCAGTGATAAGGAGGAATGCTTGAAATTAAGTAGGACAATATTAGTAATATGAATAATTAAGGCCAAAATAGGTTGTTAATGCTTCACATGTAGCATAAGAATTGAAGCAAGGAGAGTAACATGGTGTTGGTCACACTTTCTAGGTTTCTAAGTTTCAATTTTGTACCAGATGATGTTGAAGAAACACGATGAAGTATTAAATATGTCCGTTCTTTAGTTTTAGAGAAATAAGCGTTTAAAATGTATCATCCTATTTTCAACTGGTGGATAATATTCTCCTACTGGTATGTCACATGAGGATAACCACTGCCCTTATCCCTTCACTATAACTCATGACCCACAGTTTGCACCGCTGGCCTACAGGAAAGTGGGGGTACGGCATAGCTAATGGCCAGTTCTCATTACCATGACCAGAGTTTGGGTGAACTTTTATAGTGGGACATTTAGGCTTAGAAAAATATGTTTTAAAATACATTTAAATAAATTTAAATTTATGCACATTTGTTTTATTGTTGCCTGAAGGCAACTGGCAAGTTTCACATTCAACCACCACGTTTCTCCTTTAAGAAATTGTACATAAGGATATTCATACTCCATTTAGGTTTTTGCTTTTCCAGGTCCAGGTCATCGCAAGAGTTCAGAGGACCAGCTTCAGCTAGAAATAGAAGCTAACACATAAACACACAAAACGCCCAAGGCTACATCACAGCACTGTGACAAGGGTTGGAATTTTCTGCAAGATCTTACTTGGAGATCAGAGTCCCCTAAAATCAGTAACATGACTGCAACCCATAGGTTTGTGCGGTACATTATCTTAGGCCTTCATCAGGAATTATGCTCACATGCTACTGCTATCAGGTATTCATGGCATACTGTAATTTAATGACAGTGTTGCTGTGTGTTTTTTCTTTGCAAATAAAATTGTTACAAAAGGATATGCCTCTTGGGTTACCCTATATACGGGACAATCAAGGATATTTTCCAGGAAAACAAATTCACAAGCATTTCCAAATATATTTTTGTGCTTACTGTACTAAAAGTTCCCAAATACTGGTTTAAGTCTGTTTATACACTGTTGTGTGTTATACATGAGGTGATTCACAATATACAGCATTTCTTTATTTATCTATTCATTTATTTATCTATTTAGTTTTTTCAAAAGCTGTTGCTCAAGAAAAAGAAACAAAAGGAGCAGCCCACCTTTCTGTGTGGGTGTTCTTGAATTGTCCTCACTTGAAAGCTTAAGTACCATATATTAACGGCCAAAGAAAGTTCTGAAGGGGACCAAGCCCCAAATGAAGCAGCCTGTGATTACGACAGTGTGAGGTGTGGGCGGGTAATATTTCTGCAATATAAAAACTCTGGCACCAGCCCTTGGGCTGCCATTTTGTGTTTTGGAATGTAGGCCATGCAGAATTCCAGATTGAACATTCTCATTGCTCAATGAGTTTCCACTGAAGTGGGAGAGGGGGCTCCCGCCACAGAATCTGAGCTGCCACTCTCAGGGACGGCGATAGCCTGTCACACAGGGCATATGGGTGTGAGACATGAGGAATAGAGCATCATGTCAAGGGTTTGAGCTTTATCTATGTGATCACTCTGGGACTCGGAACTGTTCTTTCCTCTGGGGTCTCCAGCGCACTTGTCCCTGGTTCTGTTTGCCATGTCGCTCTGGATAAGAGTGTCTGTAAATGATTATGATGTAGTGTAATGTTTGGAATGACACAAAGGAAAATAGTCAATTTACAAAAGATGCACAGTGTTACCTGTACACATTCATTAAGCAATGTTTTTCATGAATTAGACCTACGTTAGTGTCTATGTTTGGGTACCCATGGCTGCTCATATGGGTGCAGCATCCACAGGACCGCCTCGAATTCTGCTTCTGACCACTCTAGATCCTGATGTGCAGTGCCCATCTGTGAGAAGGCTGTTTCCGCTCTACCAGTGCTGGTTCTACGTCCCTGATTCAAACCCCTCTTTCCCTTGCATTTGCCTGCCCCCTAGCAGAAGGAGAAAACTATTCTAGAAAGTCTTATTCCAACATGTGTGGAATACGGACTTTTATCAGTTGGTTGTTTTCTTTTTTTCTTTTTTGTTGTTGCTTGTTTTACCAAAATGCTTTTGTGCTTATTTTTTACCAAAATGCAATTAGATTTTTAAGAGAGACGTGTTTTTTTTTTATCCAAGGAGAAGATAACGTTGTGGAGTGGAGCCTCCCTGAATGCGTCAGTTTTGTTTAATCTGGACACAAGCCCATTCTCAGCACAGAAAAAAAGGACTGTAGCTATTAAACAGACTCAACCACACCGAGACTGTGCCAAATCTTGTTTAAAAAAAATAAGAAAATGAAAAGAGAGAGCTGCAGCAGAGCCGCCACGTGGAAAACCTCTCCCCGACTTTCCGCGCTGTAAATCTGCTGCAGCCCCAGCGGAGAGAAACCTGGCGCTCTGTAGCAGTGGGGGGAGGGCTGCCGCTGCCGCCAACACGCTGGGGAAACCAGAAACGGGCCCGGTTTTCAGGCCTCCTGTGTGTGTGTGTCTGCTGGGTTCCTCAATCTCGGGTCCTGTGTCCCAGTGTTTAGTCTGACGGTGTGTGCATTGTGGGCACGGCCACAATAAAATCGCAGATTGCTGATCCTGGATCAGCACCTCTAAGGAAGAAATGATTGGGTTTTTACTGGTAGACTCTGTTGTCACTGGCTGTGTGGTGCAGCTTTTTTATGTATTCTTTTCAGTGCCCTGAGGCCAGCGCAAGCAATGACAAGCCCTCCCTGTGTCCCAGCTCTTCCTCAGACGCCCAGTGGGCAGGTTTTCTGCGTTATCCACAGGTGCAGTTTGATGTTTGTGTGATTGAATCGCCTTGTAGATCTTCAACTTCATAAAGTTTCCAGAAAATCCTTGCAAGTCTGTGGTCAGAAAATTCTTCTGTGTGTGTCATATTCCAGGGGCGTTAGGTGTGTTTGGAAGCTCAACACTTTGAAGGAGGTAGAAGATGGTTGACTGTACATGAGTACAATTATTGGGTTTGCTGTATATCAGTAAGATGTCTGGGTTTGCTGTACATCAGAAAAATTATTGGGTTTGCTGTACATCAGAAAAATTATTGGGTTTTCTGTACATCAGTAAGATGTCTGGGTTTGCTGTACATCAGAAAAATTATTGGGTTTTCTGTACATCAGTAAGACGTCTGGGTTTGCTGTACATCAGTGAAATTCTTGGGTTTGCTGTACATCGGTAAGACGTCTGGGTTTGCTGTACATCAGTAAGACATCTGGGTTTGCTGTACATAAGTAAGACGTCTGGGTTTGCTGTACATCGGTAAGACAGCTGGGTTTGCTGTACATCAGTAAGACGTCTGGGTTTGCTGTACATCAGTAAGATGTCTGGGTTTGCTGTACATCAGTAACATGTCTGGGTTTGCACATCACTATGAGAGGCCAAAGAGCCGAAACAATGTGGAAAAAATGAATCACACTGGAAAGTATTCTTTCAAAGCAGAACCACAACCCTGCTGAATAAAAAGTATTTTACTGCACAACCAGTACAGCTCTCAACATCAAAATCAAAGACAGAAATGATCACACACACACACACACACACACACACACACACACAAAATCACCATTACACACACACACACACACAAAATCACCATTACACACTATAGCTGAAGAACTTTTCTATAGTGCATTGTGAGAGCATGAAATGAGCAAAATCCATCTTAGGAGACCTTATGCTCTCAACATTTAGTGGCATGATTATACAATCAATTCGCACAGAGCAAATTACAAAAGTGGTTATTTTCCACTTTCAATAGATCAAGAATAGGTCTTCCTTACAGGATCCTTGTTGGCAATGAAAGAAAATGGTTTATCTACAGGAATGAAGCTGAAAGAATAAAGAATAAATACATTTATTTTTATTGTTTAACACAGGGAAATGACGAGTCATGTTTGGCAGAATGGCCTTTTCCAAACAGCTTGTTCTGCACAAAACCCTTTGCCCCAGTATCAGTATTCTCAGAGCTACACAGAAGATGCAGGTGAGAAAAGCAGCACATTCTGTAAATTAAATACTGCTCATTGAGGCATTAAATGTTGTACTGACATTCCAGTTGCAAACAACGTGCATGTAATTACACGTACATTCCCGAAGGAGGATCAGCACATGAGCAATGCGCTTTCAAAGAGAGGGGGAGAGAGAGGGAGAGGGAGAGCGAGAGACAGAGGGAGCGAGGGGGAAAAAAGCGAGCTGCTTCCCAGAACAAGTAATGCAAACAGTGTTTCTCTGCATGGCCGCCCCTCGTGTGCTTCTCATGTTTCCTGTGCTTGGCGGTGACATCACCGGGTGCAGTGAGTGGGTATGGGGAGGGGGGGGGGAGGACACAGAGACAGTTCAGCCGCCGGTGCTGATTGCGTTGGGTCCTCTTGGCAGAAAACACCTCTGGTCTGCTCCTGGGAACAAGCCTCACGGCCCACTCTGGGGAGCGTAGGGCTTTGAGGACCTTCCCGTAAAAACATTGCCCCCCCCCCCCCCCCCGGGGAGGTGGGGGGATAAACTCTCTATTGGCCACAGCAGTGGAGACATGGAGCTGTGCATTCCTGTTGAAATACAGCAGCCCTTGCTGATGACTTGCCAAATAGCGAACCCCAAAGCGAAACATTTCCGGCCCGTGCGATTCAACGTATTTTTCTCCGATGTGTCTTTAAGCTTTGCTGAGTTTTATACTCCAGCTGAAAAATTATTGAAACAAACAATATTTATATATCGATCTACAGGTTACCCTGTAACATTTTTAAATGTTGTTTTACAGGGAACCATTGTAAAAGAGAAGCTTTGCTCTCAACGGTCCTCACCCTGTTAAAATAATGGAAAATATATATACACTATAAAAATATAAATGATATTCTCATTTTGCATTGCACCTTTCAGGCAATGAAAACTGAAGCCTGAAAGGCTTTGTTATGCAAGCTACACAAAATACCTGAAATAAAACTGTCATAAATTAAACAAACACTCCACAGATGCTTATCGCATTCTCCCAGGCTATTTTGAAATGCCTTCCGCTCAGAGCATGGCGCATCCCAGCTGCAGGTACTGTATATCCTCAGGTATATCTTTTGTCTGTCTCTTTCTTTGTCCATGCATGGCAGATTTTAAAATCGATGTTTCACTGTGAGTTACATAGCTTCCCAGCTTCCTCGGCCCCACTTTTAGTTCATGGCATTGTGCTGAAATGTCATGGCCACCAGGCAGAGTGGGAGTAGCACCTCCCATTTTACCAGGTACACAGGTGTTTATCTCTTATATGCCTTGGGGTAATGTTTCACAAAGCAGGGCCATGTTTCACAAAGCAGGATTACTGCTTACTGAGTTAGCTGGAAAACTGCTTTTTTTACTTCAGTCCATGTTCCAGATTTTGGAGGCTTCTGGGTTTTACTCAGTGGAGTTACCCAGATAACTCAGTAATTCTGCTTTGTGGGTTTTCCTGAATGCAGTTATCCAGCTAACTCAGTAATCCTGCTTTGTGGGTTTTACTGGATGCAGTTATCCAGCTAACTCAGTAATCCTGCTTCCAGATACAGACCCCTGCACAATGAACGTCAGTAAGACGTTTGGAGCCATGCAAATATACTTCCCTATATATATATATATATATATATATATATATATATATATATATATATATATATATAATTCTTCCAACTGCAGGAGCAACAATTTAACATCTGTTTTTATGAATTATGTTCTTCTGCCCATTTAAAATTTGGCTTTAGAATCAGGTTAGATTTCAGTCTATGGTCTGTTGCTGTGTTTATCATATTTGTTTGTAAAATTATATTTTGGTTTCCCTCAATTGCGTCGAAATGGGTGATGCTAGAGCACCTCCTGGGAAAAAGTTAGCTGTGCTATCATAGCTCAAAGCACCACCTAGAATTTCGTCATGGAAATCTGCTGTGGTTTTGTGTTTCATTAGACGGTTTGCCGGTAAGAATTTTGCTGACAGGTAAAAAATAATTACGAGGTTCCGGCGGTTGGGGCAGTTGCATTTCTGCCTGTAATTTGTAGCAAGATTGCCCATAGTCCATAGTGGTTTAGGGTTTGCTTTACACACAACCACCACCAGGTGGCAAATGTGAGGGTATAGGGTATATCTTCTATCACGTCACTTAACCTCGTTAGCACTGGCATCTCTTATATAACTGAAATTTAAGTCAATCCTATAGTGGGACTTCAGGCGGCATGGATGGTGCAGTGGGTAGCACTGCCGCCTCACAGCAAGGAGGTCCTGGGTTCGAATGCCCATCGGCTGGGGCCGGAGTTTGCATGTTCTCCCCGTGTTTGCGTGGGTTTCCTCCGGGTAATCCGGTTTCCTCCCACAGTCCAAAGACATGCAGGTTAGGCTGATTGGAGAGTCTAAATTGCCCGTGGGTGTGAGTGAACGGTGTGTGTGCCCTGCGATGGACTGGCGACCTGTCCAGGGTGTATTCCTGACTTTCGCCCAATGTATGCTGGGATAGGCTCCAGCCCCCCTGCGACCCTGTTCAGGATAAGCGGGTTAGGATAATGAATGAATGAATGTCTGAATTAACTTTTCCATGCCATTGACCGCTATCGAATGTTTTCTTTTTTATCTTTCGACTGAACAAGTAGCCTACTGTTAAAATGCTAATTGTATGGGTTAGCCTAGTGCTATTGGCATATGCTAGCTACGTACTAACCTCATATGTGGACCAGTAAAGGACAACAACACACAAGCACTTACTTATTTTGTGTTTTATCACCACTGCTGTGAAGTATAAAAGTGGACAAACTAAGTTTTCTGTGAGAAACATTATTGAATTCACTTGCACTGGATTATAGAGCTCCCCTCTCCAATTTCCCCTCTCCAATTTCGCCCTTTAATAAGAGCTGAGAATCTTCGTATTGACCACATGCGAATTCGATGAAACAGAGAAAATAAAACATTAATCAGAAAAATAACCAAAAAGGCTCCAAAATGTGTCCAAACTTTTGACTGGTAATGTATTGCTTGTAATGGTACATCCCGGTCCGGCTTTAGAAGCGAACATCAACACGTTGGTTAGCTAACTTGTATTTGTTTACTGAATGGTAGGTTCCTACTGATGAGCTAATTGTATAAAACTCCCTGCTGCTCACGTATTGTGTGCTGCATCATGCCTATAATTTACGTTCTTACTGCGCATGCACCCTTTTTTGTTCTTTCGTGGTCAGCAAACTTGTGGAGAAGTGGTTTCTTTATTCACTGCATAAGGCTTTCTGTAGCATGAAGGAGCATTATACATTTTTGGATATAAGACTTATTTATTTTCCCATTTTCTGCTGAAATGCATTTTTCATTATTATTGTCTCGAAACACATTTTTATTCATTAATTTCCCCATGGCTGGCATACATACATCATTCCCTATTATCTCTATCAAAAAAATGACACAGTAAAATCTTCTCCATTTTTGGACATAAGACTAGATATGGTCATATATATTTTCTCCTGTAATGCATTTTTCTTTATTATTGTTTTGAAACACATTTGTATTCATTAATTTCCCCATGGCTGGTATGTAAACATATTTCCCTATTTATCTGTTTCAGAAAATGGCATAGTCAAATTATCAAAATTTTTGGATATAAGACTATAAACTTATGTTTTTTCCAATTTTCTGCTGAAATGGATTCTTCTTTATTACTTTCTTGAAACACATTTTTATTCATTCATTTCCCCAAAGCTGGTATGTATACACAATTCCCTATTAATCTGTATTAAAAAAATGGCATAATAAAATGTTCTCAATTTTCGGACATAACACTATATATAGTCTTATGTTTTTTCCAATTTTCTCCTGTTATGCATTTTTCTTTATCATTGTCTTGAAAAAATTTTTTATTAATTAATTTCCCCATAGCTGGTATGTATACATCATTCATAGTCATCTTTACGAAAAAATGGCATAGTAAAATGTTCACCATTTCTGGACATTAAACTTTTTTTATTTTTCCTTTTTCCGCTTAAATGCATTTTTCATTATAAAGTTCTTGAAGCGCATTTGTATTCATTCATTTCTCCATGGCTGTTATGTATACATCATTTCCCATTTATCTGTATTAAAAAAATGGCATAATAAAATGTTCTCAATTTTCGGACATAACACTATATATAGTCTTATGTTTTTTCCAATTTTCTCCTGTTATGCATTTTTCTTTATCATTGTCTTGAAAAAATTTTTTATTAATTAATTTCCCCATAGCTGGTATGTATACATCATTCATAGTCATCTTTACGAAAAAATGACATAGTAAAATGTTCACCATTTCTGGACATTAAACTTTTTTTATTTTTCCTTTTTCCGCTTAAATGCATTTTTCATTATAAAGTTCTTGAAGCGCATTTGTATTCATTCATTTCTCCATGGCTGTTATGTATACATCATTTCCCATTTATCTGTATAAAAAAAATGGCAAAATAAAATATTCTCAATTTTCTGACATAAGACTATATAAAGTCTTATGTTTTTTCCAATTTTCTGCTGAAATGGATTTTTCTTTATTATTGTGTTGAAACACATTTTTATTCATTCATTTCACTATGTTTCTCATGGAATAAACATTGCCTCTTAATCTGTATCAAAAAATGGCATCGTAAAATTTTCACCATTTCTGGACATTAAACTTTTTTTATTTTTGCTTGTTCTGCTTAAATGTATTTTTCATTATAAATTTCTTGAAACACATTTTTATTCATTCATTTCACTATGTTTCTCATGGAATAGACATTGCCTCTTAATCTGTATCAAAAAATGGCATTGTAAAATTTTCACCATTATTTTTGCTTGTTCCGCTTAAATGTATTTTTCATTATAAATTTCTTGAAACGCATGTGTATTCATTCATTTCCCCAAGGCTGGTATGTATACAGAATTCCCTATTTATCTGTATTAAAAAAATGGCATAATAAAATGTTCTCAATTTTCGGACATAAGACTATATATTGTCTTATGTTTTTCCAATTTTCTCCTGTTATGCATTTTTCTTTATCATTGTCTTGAAAAAATGTTTTATTCATTCATTTCCCCATAGCTGGTATGTATACATCATTCCATATTAATCTATACCAAAAAATGGCATAATAAAATGTTCTAAATTTTTGTACACGAGACTATATATAGTCTTATGTTTTTTCCGATTTTCTGCTGAAATAGATTTTTCTTCATTTTTGTCTTGAAACACATTTTTATTCATTCATTTCACTATGGTTCTCATGGAAAATACATAGCCTCTTAATCTGTATCAAAAAATGGCATAGTAAAATGTTCCTAATTTCTGGACATTAAACTTTTTTATTGTTGCTTTTTCCGCTTAAATGCATTTTTCATTATAAATTTCTTGAAACGCATTTGTATTCATTCATTTCCCCACGGCTGGTATGTAAACAAATTTCCCTATTTATCTGTATCAGAAAATGGCATAGTCAAATTATCTAAATTTTTGGATATAAGACTATAAACTTATGTTTTTTCCAATTTTCTGCTGAAATGGATTTTTCTTTATTACTTTCTTGAAACACATTTTTATTCATTCATTTCCCCAAAGCTGGTATGTATACATAATTCCCTATTAATCTGTATTAAAAAAATGGCATAATAAAATGTTCTCAATTTTCAGACATAACACTATATATAGTCTTATGTTTTTTCCAATTTTCTCCTGTTATGCATTTTTCGTTATCATTGTCTTGAAATTTTTTTTTATTAATTCATTTCCCCATAGCTGGTATGTATACATCATTCCATATTAATCTATACCAAAAAATGTCATCGTAAAATGTTCTCAATTTTCGGACATAAGACTATATATTGTCTTATGTTTTTCCAATTTTCTCCTGTTATGCATTTTTCTTTATCATTGTCTTGAAAAAAATTTTTATTCATTAATTTCCCCATAGCTGGTATGTATACATCATTCCATATTAATCTATACCAAAAAATGGCATAATAAAATGTTCTAAATTTTTGTACATGAGACTATATATAGTCTTATGTTTTTTCCGATTTTCTGCTGAAATAGATTTTTCTTCATTTTTGTCTTGAAACACATTTTTATTCATTCATTTCACTATGGTTCTCATGGAAAATACATAGCCTCTTAATCTGTATCAAAAAATGGCATCGTAAAATGTTCACAATTTCTGGACATGAAACATTTTTTATTTTTCCCTTTTCCGCTTAAATGCATTTTTCATTATAAATTTCTTGAAACGCATTTGTATTCATTCATTTCCCCAAGGCTGGTATATATACATCATTCATATTCATCTTTACGAAAAAATGGCATAGTAAAATGTTCACCACTTTTTTTATTTTTCCCTTTTCCGGTTAAATGCATTTTTCATTATAAAGTTCTTGAAGTGCATTTGTATTCATTCATTTCCCCACGGCTGTTATGTATACATCATTTCCCATTTATCTGTATAAAAAAAATGGCAAAATAAAATGTTCTCAATTTTCGGACATAAGACTATATAAAGTCTTGTGTTTTTTCCAATTTTCTGCTGAAATGGATTTTTCTTTATTATTGTGTTGAAACACATTTTTATTCATTCATTTCACTATGCTTCTCATGGAATAAACATTGCCTCTTAATCTGTATCAAAAAATGGCATCGTAAAATTTTCACCATTTCTGGACATTAAACTTTTTTTATTTTTCCTTTTTCCGCTTAAATGTATTTTTCATTATAAATTTCTTGAAACGCATGTGTATTCATTCATTTCCCCAAGGCTGGTATGTATACAGAATTACCTATTTATCTGTATTAAAAAAAATGGCATGATAAAATGTTCTCAATTTTCGGACCTAAGACTATATATTGTCTTATGTTTTCTCCAATTTTCTCCTGTTATGCATTTTTCTTTATCATTGTCTTGAAAAAATGTTTTATTCATTCATTTCCCCATAGCTGGTATGTATACATCATTCCATATTAATCTATACCAAAAAATGGCATAATAAAATGTTCTAAATTTTTGTACATAAGACTATATATAGTCTTATGTTTTTTCCAATTTTCTGCTGAAATTGATTTTTCTTCATTATTGTCTTGAAACACATTTTTATTCATTCATTTCACTATGGTTCTCATGGAAAATACATAGCCTCTTAATCTGTATCAAAAAATGGCATAGTAAAATGTTCCTAATTTCTGGACATTAAACTTTTAAATTTTTGCTTTTTCCGCTTAAATGCATTTTTCATTATAAATTTCTTGAAACACATTTGTATTCATTCATTTCCCCACGGCTGGTATGTAAGCATATTTCCCTATTTATCTGTATCAGAAAATGGCATAATAAAATGTTCTCAATTTTCGGACATAACACTATATATAGTCTTATGTTTTTTCCAATTTTCTCCTGTTATGCATTTTTCTTTATCATTGTCTTGAAAAATGTTTTTATTAATTCATTTCCCCATAGCTGGTATGTATACATCATTCCATATTAATCTATACCAAAAATGTTATCGTAAAATGTTCACAATTTCTGGACATGAAACATTTTTTATTTTTCCCTTTTCCGCTTAAATGCATTTTTCATTATAAATTTCTTGAAACGCATTTGTATTCATTCATTTCCCCAAGGCTGGTATATATACATCATTCATATTCATCTTTACGAAAAAATGGCATAGTAAAATGTTCACCACTTTTTTTATTTTTCCCTTTTCCGGTTAAATGCATTTTTCATTATAAAGTTCTTGAAGCGCATTTGTATTCATTCATTTCCCCACGGCTGTTATGTATACATCATTTCCCATTTATCTGTATAAAAAAAAAAGGCTAAATAAAATGTTCTCAATTTTCGGACATAAGACTATATAAAGTATTGTGTTTTTTCCAATTTTCTGCTGAAATGGATTTTTCTTTATTATTGTATTGAAACACATTTTTATTCATTCATTTCACTATGTTTCTCATGGAATAAACATTGCCTCTTAATCTGTATCAAAAAATGGCATCGTAAAATTTTCACCATTTCTGTACATTAAACTTTTTTTATTTTTGCTTGTTCCGCTTAAATGTAATTTTCATTATAAATTTCTTGAAACGCATGTGTATTCATTCATTTCCCCAAGGCTGGTATGTATACAGAATTCCCTATTTATCTGTATTAAAAAAATGGCATAATAAAATGTTCTCAATTTTCGGACATAAGACTATATATTGTCTTATGTTTTCTCCAATTTTCTCCTGTTATGCATTTTTCTTTATCATTGTCTTGAACATTTTTTTTATTAATTCATTTCCCCATAGCTGGTATGTATACATCATTCCATATTAATCTATACCAAAAAATGGCATCGTAAAATGTTCACAATTTCTGGACATGAAGCATTTTTTATTTTTCCCTTTTCCGCTTAAATGCATTTTTCATTATAAATTTCTTGAAACGCGTTTGTATTCATTAATTTCTCCAAGGCTGGTATATATACATCATTCATATTCATCTTTCCAGAAAAAATGGCATAGTAAAATGTTCACCATTTCTGGACATTAAACATTTTTTATTTTTCCTTTTTCCGCTTAAATGCATTTTTCATTATAAATTTCTTGAAAGGCATTTGTATTCATTCATTTCCCCAAGGCTGGTATGTATACATAATTCCCTATTCATCTGTATTAAAAAAATGGCAAAATAAAATGTTCTCAATTTTCTGACATAAGACTATATAAAGTCTTATGTTTTTTCCAATTTTCTGCTGAAATGGATTTTTCTTTATTATTGTGTTGAAACACATTTTTATTCATTCATTTCACTATGTTTCTCATGGAATAAACATTGCCTCTTAATCTGTATCAAAAAATGGCATCGTAAAATTGTTGGACATAAGACTATAATCTTATGTTTTTTCCCATTTTCTCCTGTAATGCATTTTTCTTTATTATTGTCTTGAAACTCATTTTTATTAATTAATTTCCCCATGGCTGGGATACATACATCATTCCCTATTCATCTCTGTAAAAAAAAAATGGTGTAGTACAATCTTCTCAATTTTTGGAGATAAGTGTACAGTTTAATGTTTTTTCCAATTTTCTGCTGAAATTGAATTTTCTTTATTATTGTCTTGAAACACAATTTTATTCATTAATTTCCCCAAGGCTGGCATACATACATCATTCCCTATTTATCTGTATTAAAAAAATGGCACAATAAAATGTTCTCAATTTTCGGACATAAGACTATATATAGTTTTTTTTTTTTTTTTTTTTCTGCTGAAATTGATTTTTCATTATTATTGTCTTGAAACACATTTTTATTCCTTCATTTCCCCAAGGCTGGTATGTATACATCATTCCCTATTTATCTGTATCAAAAAATGGCATAATAAAATGTTCACAATTTTCAGACTCAAGACTATATAAGTCTTATGTTTTTTCCAATTTCTTCTGAAATGGATTTTTCTTTATTATTGTCTTGAAAGACATTTTTATTAATTCATTTCACTATGGTTCTCATGGAAAAAACATTGCCTATTGATTTTTGGACATGAAACTTTTTTTGCTTTTTCTACTTAAATGCATTTTTCATCATAAATATCTTCAAAAATATTTTTATTCATTCATTTCCCCATGCCTGCTATGTATACATCATACCATATTCATCTATACCAGAAAATGCCTTTGTAAAATTTTCACTATTTCTGGTCATTAAACTTTTGTATTTTTGCTTGTTCCGCTTAAATGTATTTTTCATTATAAATTTCTTGGAACACATTTTCTTTCTTTCATTTCAGCATGGTTCTCATGGAAAATTCAACCCCTATTAATCACTGTCAGAGCATAATAAATATTTCCCAATATTTGGACATAAGACTATAGTTTTATGTATTTTAAGACATATTCTGCATTTCACCATGGTTAATATGTAAACATAATTTCCTATTAAGTTATATCATTAAATGGCATTGTAACATGTTCACCTGTTTTGGACAATAATCTTATATATTTTCTCATTTTTAGAACAAAATATTTTTCCATCGTAAATGTCTTCAAACACATCTTTATTCATTCATGTCATGATGATTGTTATGTAACATCATCCAACATTATTTTGTATCAGAACATGGCATAGTAAAATGTACCAGTTGTGACCAATGTATAACTTCTTGAATTATTTGTGCCATCTCAGAATTAAATTTGGTATTAGTGTTAATTTTTTTCAAAAAATTTTTAAATGAAGGTCTATGAGTAGTTTGGCCAGCCATGCGTTTCCTCTGGTTAATGGTCTTGGTCATATCTGTTCTCCAGTAGAGCCAATCTGGTTGCTCCTCCCCCACCTCTTCCTGTTCCCCAGCGCTGGCCCAGGCCCTACTCAGCAAGGCCAGGGATTGAAAGCAGCTGGAAGCCCTGGCTGTGGAGCAGCTGGGAGTCTCATCAGAGGTCAGGCCTGCCAAACAGCGCCTCGGGCCGGGGAGAGGCTCATCTGGAGAGGGAGGCGAGAGAGGGGTAGAGGAGCGCTCCCCGATTGCAGCGAAATGCGTTCACGGCGCCCCCCTCAGAACGCAAATTCCAAAAAAGAGCCGGCAGCTTTCCTTCACCGCTTGCCTGCCTTTACTGTGCCTCTTCTTTTCACACAAGATTTGGTGAATTCACATCGTCAAGTAGCTTGACATATTGGGTTTGTGAAGAATTCTTTTTTATTATATATACAAACACTCGTACAAAAAAGTACATGCAAAAGCACATATACAAAAACATACATTACAAACTATTTTATCACATCCATATCCATGTACACACATATATAAACATTACATTCTCCCTTGTTTGTCAGTTTACCTGGACACAACATAAAAATGCCATAGATATAACATTAAAACAACAGAAATGAAAGTATTTTAATTTTGACATAATACAAGTGCCTTGGATGACAAGAACATGTTACAATGCAAATAGTTAATTTATTGAATGTATTTATTTGAACTCGGAAATGAATTGCCGGGTCTTAGGAGGATATACACCTTATATGTTTATTTAAGTTAAACAAATGTGGCATGTACCGAACTACACAAACCTGGTGGAGTACAGCCCTCAGACTAGTAGGCCAGACCTCTGTACACTCGTTTGCTGAGTGTACAGGAAATGGCCACCTCCCTGGAGCTTCTATTGGAGAATGATTCCTGAATCACAGCAATTGGTACAACGAGAATTAAAGGTATTTATTCAGTATAAATAGCAAGCCATGGCACAGTAAGGTCCTTAATTGCACCGTTTGGCCGGTTGGCCGTCTCAGCACAATGGCAGAGGCCATATAACTACTCCTCTCATTCCAGAGCTTTGGTCTCTGCAGCCACGCCCTGCCTGATCCACCAGCCCCCGAGCTTCCCCTGGGAAAAGAAGGTCCGAGCAGAATTAAACACAACGCTCAATAGTTTTGAGGTTGACTCTGGAGAGTGACTTAGTGTTGCCTAAAGACTTTATTTACATGATATTTTTCCTCATGGTTCAGTGGATGTTATGAAGAAACTTCACAATTTATTCACCATTTAATTTATTTAAATAATATTTTGGGGGCACAGAATAATTGCCAAATTTGGTATTCTGTTTTCAAAAGCAAACTTTGCTAAATCTATGACAAAAAACAGGCCGGAGTTTCATAGATTATGTTTGCTACCACAGTACCATACATTAAAAATAGCATTGAAATATGGGACATTGCTGGGCTCTAAGAGGTTTGGTAAGATGATTGCAAAGGATCTAGCTTTCAAATTTTATCTGAAACGGAATCCAGCATACAGGAGACCATACCTGTCCTTATTCTTCCAAGAACCATTACTTGTATCTATGAAACAATCCTTCTATCTATCCTTAATATGTAGTTTAAAATGCTTGGTTTGTGAGCTAAAGCTGCCAGTTTCATGTAATGTAAATTAATTAATTAAATGTAATTCTGTAATGAATGCATGCAACTGAACAGAGAAATAGTTTATGTTTATGTTTATGCTTGTGTTAAACTAAACATTAGTCAGTTAGCTCTGCAATGAAAACTAATCGCCAGACTTCACACAAGCAACAACTTTTGATCAAATAATGATGTCCTTTTCAAGCCTGAAACAGCCCTCTTATATTCCAATCTAAATAAAGAATGATATAGTATCATACATGAGCGTGAGAGTGCGTGAGTATGAGTGAGAATTTACAGCACTTGCATCATTGGAATTTACCCTGGTCTTCAGGTCATGTCTCCTGGAATTAAGTCCTCTTCTATAAGAAACCCTTCCTACAGTCATTCCATTCAGCCAATTAGTTGACAACTCATGAGCAACAAATACAATTGTTATATTTACATTCAGACATTTTGCAGATGCAACTATCCAAAGGGTCATACAAAAGGCACATACCTCAGTTGGATGTTTCTGGAAGCACCAGAAGAATTCTCCTGGGAGCTACAAGATTTAACCTAGGAGGCAGGGGGTTAGGGCTATGCAATACTTTCAAAAAGGAAAACATTCAAACAAATTTCAAGAAGAATCCACGCCAGATTTCTTTTAGTTTGATACATTTTATGGCATTTGTCACAAATTCAACAACGAATTAATGTTGTTGTCAACTGGTGGTGGAATGTCCAAGATATGTGCTTGTGCATGTTCTAGAATGCTCAGCTGGGCATGGACACACCTACTGTAGCTCTATAACTTCATCCAGAATAATGACATCTTCAGAAACTCACAGAAACTGTAGCTCTGTAACTTCATCCAGAATAATGACATCTTCAGCAACTCACAGAAACTGTAGCTCTGTGACTTCATCCAGAATAATGACATCTTCAGAAACTCACAGAAACTGTAGCTCTGTAACTTCATCCAGAATAATGACATCTTCAGCAACTCACAGAAACTGTAGCTCTGTGACTTCATCCAGAATAATGACGTCTTCAGCACCTCACAGAAAAGAAACCAATGATGACCTTCAAAAAGTTAATTATAGAAATGCTAAAAGATAATGCAGAAAAAAGTAATTACCAGTAATGATTGTTGCATCAACAATGTAATTGTTTAATTAATTAGTTAAGATCACACACAGTATTTAAGAGAGAGAGAGGGAGAGGGTGAGGGAGAGAGGTGGGGGAGGTAGAGAGAGTAAAGGAGGGGGGGGGCAGGCTCTCCTAGCAGCCCTACACAGAGGAGACATTCTTCTCCTCGGATCTCCCAAGCGAAAGCCACGCTGTGAGGGCTAATGCCTTCCCCGTTTCGCCAGGAAATGTTCACTTAGCCTCGGAAGTCTAAGGCTTCCCACCGCACCTTTCATTTCGGGCCTTGTTCAAACAGCCGAAAGCGTGTTAGACAGGTCAACGCCTCACCTCAGAACACCCGTGGGACCCCAGCAAACCTGAGGTTCCCCGAGTAAATAAACCAATAAGTCAAAGAAAATGTGTATCAGAACGGCTCAAACGCATCACAACATTCTAAACAAATTCATAACTTCCCCTCACACTGCCAAGGAACAGCTTGCACAGATACACACACGCACGCACGCACACACGATGGAAATGTTATTTAAAAAATAGATGATTTCTCACAACGCACATGCGCGTAACTGAAGCCAATCCTACTGCATTCCAGTCAACTTAGCCTTGAGGTGAGTGTACAGTATGTTTGGTGTTGATACCAATGATTTTGCACTATGATGCAAGTAGAGTACACTAATGGCATCCACTGTTTGGTACAGACGATGACTGGAAATCCTTCTATCCTGGTTCTTAAAATTTTTTTATATTAGGACCCAAAACTGGTACCTTTCAAATACCGGTTGAATACACATACTGTACTAGCATTCATGGGTACAGTTTAAGAAACAGCTCTAAGCACACCAGTAAACTCACTGCAGATCACTGTCAATTAAGAGTCCTTCTAATTTCCATATGCAGAACAATTTACACTATAACACGTAATTGAAAGAATTTTTATGACCCACGTCTGGTTTGTTGCGCTAACACAACATATTTGTAAAAGATTTTTCACATTTCTAAATCCTATGAGAGCGTGACACCATCTTATTACCTTTTAAGGAGCCATAGGTGGTTTAAGATTCACAGTGGCTAATTATGTAAAGGAATGACAGCACAGGTAGAGTAAGCTCTCAGTGAATGAGGAGTGTTTTGCATGCTTCTTCAGACTGAATGCCACAGTGAGCAAAGTCTGTTGCTGACTAATTCTGCCCAAATCCACCATTTCTCAGACAGAAAAGAAAACCCACATGCAGGAATGCTCAGCTTTGGCCAGCATTGCCTTCCCCCTGAAAATCAAAAGCGCCATGCCTCATATTTATATGTATAAGATCCTGTGTTCAGCACAGTTTAAAGTGAGTTGCAGTGTAGGCCTATACATCTGTTACTGTTGCGGCAGACAAGGGGGTAGGGGGGGTTGAGGGGGGGGTTCACATGTGTGTTGCCAGGGAAACCAGCAAATCAAAACAAGACATGCAAAACTTTGCAAAACCCTGGGCAGCCAGCCCTTTTTGTGAAGATAACTCATGATTAATTGCACACAGTAGGTCTAAATTTCTAACACAGGCCTGTAGGTAGTACTTTTTTCTAATTACAAATCATTCCAGGGCCACACTATTGAGGAAATAGTGTGAAAAAATAACTAAACAAATACTGGTTAAATTTTCTATGGTCTTATTACAAAGCCATAACTTCACCATGACATATTGCCACGGGTCTTATGGCTGCAGCGGTTGGCAGTTGCTTGTCAATAACTGCAATTGACAATAATATGGGAAAAGTTATCAATTCTATCTCTTAGCAAAGCATGTCCACCAAAAGGTTGTACAGACTTCTCTTGTTATCCGTTGTGTGAATTCCAGGAGGAGAATCTGCGGACATTTGGCTGAAAGGGCCGGGGAATTACTCAGCGGGCGGGTGGACCGCTGGTTTGAGCAGGAAAGCAAACGGAATCTGCGGAGGGGCTGTGCGAAACTGTCCCAAACTGTCCTCTTAGTTTGCCACTGTGATTGTCAAACATGGGATAAGAAAGAGACATCAGAGATCTCAAATACACACCATGCCAAAGTCACTTCTCCATTATGGCCATGAAACTTTGATAACCTACCTTTCCATTTCCACAATTCAGCTACTGCCCAATTATATTTCTTCGCTACAAAATCCACTTGGAATCAGACAGGTTTAAATACAAGATTAATTTCTTTAGCAGAATAAATTAATTACTTGGGGAGAATACAGGAAATAATGTCCCAAAATGATATCCATGGACAAACATGCCCTGCCGCAATGTTGAACAGGCTGCAGCCAGATAAATGCCATGCAGAATCTTCAGCTCAAATGAGACAAAAAAGAAAATCTTCCCTTTATTCAATTTCTATTTTAACAACCATAATCCTGAGTTTAGTACTCTTTTAATTGCATGAAATAGTGAAATATTTTCATTTGTTCCATCACTGTACAAATAAGCATTAAATGTGTGAATGTTGACACACATCCTGAAAACAACAAAGAAATAACAGAGCAGGTTGTATTCGCAACAGAAAATTTTACACATTTTCCAATATGATACAAGTAATGTGTAAAAACACAGATCAAATATTATTGCTAATATTTCTTTAAAAATTGCAAACTTTATGGTAATACATACATTTACACAGTAAAACTATGACTGTTCATGTGACTGATATAGAATTTATAGCGTATAGTATAGTAAAGCAAATATTTTACTGTGAAAGGAAAAAATATTCTTGGAGAAAACATTGTGCAGGAAATTACACAAAGAATGTTCTGTACATTTTGAGATTCTGATTCATCTGCACTGGATTTTAGGTTGCAGGAAGTCTAATCCATCCAAGGAAACAGCCGATATCTGCCATGTGTGCACCGGTGTCATTTCAGTGCCGCAGTTCTCACTGTGGCCTGAAGGAGGAGCCGACCGCCATCCACCATCAGAGACACTGAATACTGCATGACGACATCAGCGCACATCAGCCAGAAACAGAATGGATGCAAGACCGTAATCTATCCCAGATTCCCAGACGGCAAAGAACTGACTCCCACATTTTAGAGGCAAAACAAAACCTTTTGCAGAGAAACCTCTGTTTACAAAGACTTTAATATAAAAGGCATGGAACACTTCTTTACTTCTTCCTCTGGCTGCCAATAGGAAAGCAGTGTGCTAGCAGTAATTATTATTAATTCAATAACTTTAATTTAATTAATAACTCTGTTGTGTGGGTGTGTCCTGATGAGCCAGTCGCTGTTGGTCTGCGTGTGTGTGTATTGTACAGCACTTTGGATAAAGGCGCTTTATAAATGCCAACCATTTATATGGGTGGAGATGAATATGCTTCAGAAATAAAACAAAATAAAATGCAAAAACAATTCTAACATCAACTAACATCACTGCGTGTTCCGTGCTGGACTGAGTCAGAAAATAGCCGTAGCAGCACACACTGACCCTGAAAATCTTCAACTGCAATTATTGTCATGGGGCCACTTCGTAATAGTGGCCTAACAATACACTGTCTCCAGAGACATGGTCCTTCTGTGTGACAGGACAATGGAGGCATTGAACACATCAATTTTGGGAGCGTTCTGGAGCATTAGCTGTAGATTTCTAACGCCCACGTTGTGAAGTTTCCTTTGCTGGAGCAGCGAGTCTCCAGGGCCAGAAAAGCAGCTCAGTCAGATAGAGGCAGCAGTTCCACCAAATCCCTGGCATACGAGTTCTTGAGGCCCAGTGACAGGGGAAGGCAACCCTTTTTGCCATTTCTGGTTTCTGTTCCATCTGCGCTCGATCACGAGAGTTTGGTGGATGATTAAAAGTCTGAGGCTGAATATTCTGAATGCCAAAATGCTGAGCGCCTCCAGCACATGGTAACCTGCATTTATTAAACCTGATTAATCAAATGAGCACAGTTGTTTAGTTATAGCTTTGGGCAGAGCAGTCCAGGACCCACAGGCCAATAGGTAATGGAAGGGATTTCACATTGTGACGGTCCTTTTCAGTGATGTCACTCCATATAAACAAATAGAAAATATTTATATTTTAGATGACAGTCAACTTACTGTAAGAAAAAAGACGTTACAGGACAAAGAACCATTTCGAACAATCCCTGTGGGGTGAACGACTGTCTTATCATCTGCAGCTTAAGACTAAACCAACTAAGACAGGCCGTGCTAGAATTTCTCTGGCAAGCACGCCAGTGTTCACCAGTTTGAGTTAAAAACAGCCTTCCAAATCCCCTTTCTGGGTTGTCTGACAGGAGGGCAATTCGAGACTAAAGAATAAGATAGTTTCAAATGGAGATGTGCACAAAAAAAAAAGTAAAATGATTTTACTTTAGAGTTTCCAATTTAAATCCTTTTTTTTTTTTTTTGCAAAACGTGAACACACACATTGCCAGTTGGCAGGCTTTCTGTCCTCCTTAACATCTTAGCATCTGCCGCCATCTAGTGTGCATTTCACGCAATGACAAGTGTGTCTTGTGTATTTTCTGCCTGAAGTGAGATTTATGCCCAGGCACTCAGACTCTGCTGGTGGGAGGCTGGCATGATGCCTGGACTTAAAAACCACACACAGGTCCAGAGGAACTCACCCACCACATCTCAACGCTGTGTTGATCTTTTAGCAGAAAAGCTCCACACGTTATGTCAAAAACTACCCACTACTCTCTGGGGCACAGATTCAACTTGGATGGAGGTTGAAACCATCTGCACTCTCATAAACCATGAGTGGCACATATCGCTCAGTTTATGACATAAGGATTACCATTTTATTTGTTTTCCTGTAAATTCCTGAGAATAGATGGGAAACTGTGTGAATTGCTAAGATTACAGGCATTGCCACTGGAAGAGTTCAGACACTTCGATTTTGCTCAATATGTTCAGAGTTAATAATTACGTTTATGATAAATGCATTAACTCATGGAGAGCACCACATTGCTAAAGGAGGCTAAAAGGAGAATTCCTTTAGCTGGAAACTTCTGAATGTAATTTTTTAATTCAATCACCAAGAAGTCAAAACTTTTTAAATATTTGGAAATACACAAATATTTACACATATAATATTTATTATACATTTATCATGAACTAGCCTAATACACAAAAGGTAAAAAGACATCCACTGAACTCAAACCTGATTGGATAAAATGCAGAGCCCATTGATCAAATTTATTTAGAGAATTTTGATACTCAAAAGCCAATTTCTCCAAATGATCCACCATGGATAAACTTCCAATTATTTTGTGAGAGGGGATATGGCAGAGGTCTGCCATTGCCTTTTCATATTGCATATATTAGTCTTGGCGACAAAGGCTTCTTCATTGATTTGGCTCTGAAAAAAAAAAACTGATGATCAAATAGGCCCTGGTCCTTATCTTTTGTTGTGCAGGTAGCAGTTGAAATTGTACTTCCATCTAGGGTCCTTCAGCGCACTTATCCCTGGTTATGGGTATGAACTTTGGATAAGAGCGTCTGCCAAATGCCACTAATGTAATGTCATGTAAATGAATGGGTGAATGAGAAGTATCAATTGTACAGCACTTTCGATAATGGCGCTATATAAATGCCAACCATTTACCATTCACATGCGTGTGCCATGCTGGCATCTCATACCATTCACACGCGTGTGCCACGCTACTCACACAGTTGCTCGCTCTGGCTTTCTCTCTTACGTGCTCTCAGTCATAGGAAATATTTATAGACACACAATACTTAGTGTTGTACAAAAATAGTATATTTTAATTATAGTTCTATTCCTGTGCAGCACTAAACAAATGCGTTTATTGTACATTTAAACAGTACAAGTTAAGTGACATGATCATTTCATCAAGTAGATTATGCATAATACAGTACAGAGTGAATGTTCTTTTGTTTTATGAGCAGAATCATGGCAGACTTGTGTTGAATGTGAATCACTGGTACAGTACATAGTATACATATCCTGCCCTGCATATATAAACAGATATCAGATTTTACTTCAGTAATTCGTTTTTAGATTTTTTATTCCTTTGCAGGGGCGGACTGTGTGGTTAAGGTAAATGACTGGGGCCCGCAAGGTCGGTGGTTCGAATCCCGGTGTAGCCACAATAAGATCCGCACAGCCGTTGGGCCCTTGAGCAAGGCCCTTAACCCTGCATTGCTCCAGGCGAGGATTGTCTCCTGCTTAGTCTAATCAACTGTACATCACTCTGGATAAGAGCGTCTGCCAAATGCCAGTAATGTAATGTAATGAAATGTAAAAGAGTATTCACAGAGAAAAAAATTATTTAAGGGAATCTCTAACAGTTGTTATGGAGTCCATTAGGGATCATGTATACTCTGTCGGAGTAAAATATACTCTATAAGAGTTGACTTAATTGAACATGTTACTGTGTGTACTAACATTGTAGTCATGTGCCTGAACAGCACAGTTATCTGTTCATATTTGTAAAAATGTTTCGTTTAAATAATTGATTTAAGGTTGAGAAGGACTTGGGAAGCTCATTTTGAAGTTAATATCTTTAACTAAAATAATTGAAAATACATGTTATGGCCATGCAGGTCTTAGTGCAGGGTTGCACAACTCCGGTCCTCGAGGGCCAGTCTGCATACTGGTTTTTTTTCCAACCAATTACCTTGTTTTTAATTTGCTGGCAGCTCTATAAATGACCCTGGTTCAGGCCTGTACTTGAGCACAGTAAAATCATTAGGATACACCTGCAGTCCGCAGTTGTAGCCGGTACTCATACATATGTCAGATAAGATATGATTGAGTCAATTAAATAATTAAGACCTTTCATTGGCACAAAATCCTGAAACGGATCGGCCCTTGTTGTGCACCCCTATGTTAGTGGAATGTGTAAGTTGATCTGCCCAAAACATAAAGATGCAGATTGCTGGCTGGATGGAATCCTGTGGGGGGTTAGAGCAGGGTGATTTCACTGGGGGGCAGGGTCAGCCTCTTCTCTCGCACTGACATCAGGTTCTCCATGTGCATGGCGATGACTCGACACAACTCCAGCCCCTGCAGCAAAAACACCAGAAACAGAAAACCCAGTGCAGTCAAACTACAAACCCCAGTGCAGTCAAACTACAAACCCCAGTGCAGTCAAACTACAAACCCCAGTGCAGTCAAACTACAAACCACAGTGTAGTCAAACTACAAACCCCAGTGCAGTCAAACTACACAAATGCCAACTCTTGCTATCAGGTGTTTCAAAACATAGCTTCAGCTGTTCAAACCATGCCAAGCTGGGAGCTGGTCTGAACTGGTCAACCAGCATTTCATGCACTTAAACTACAGCACAGACAATGCAGTGAAAGTACAGCGCAAACACAGCATCCAAACCGGCACAAAAACAGCAAAGTACAGCACAAACACAGTATGTAACATACTCAAACTACAGCACAAACACAGTTTGTAACATACTCAAACTACAGCACAAACACAGTATGTAGCATGCTCAAACTACAACACAAACACAGTATGTAACATACCCAAACTACAGCAAAAACACAGTATCTAACATATTCAAACTACAGCACAAACACAGTATCTAACATACTGAAACTACAGCACAAACACAGTATGTAACATACTGAAACTACAGCACAAACACATTATGTAACATACTCAAACTACAGCACAAACACAGTATCTAACATACTCGAACTATAACACAAACACAGCATCTAAACACTGGGCACTGTACCTGTTCCAGCTGGAGCTGGGTGATGCGCTGGGAGAGCAGGTCCCCCAGCATGATCTCCACGTAAGGGAAGCTGGAGCCCGCCGTGGGCCTCTGTGTGCGTGTGGACTGCACCTCCTTCAGAGGGAACTTCACCATCACCTCCTGAGGGTCAAGACGAAGGAGAGACTTTCACACTCCACACTACCTACTACTGCAAGTTACCCACTGCTGAGTTCCTACTGAAATGTTCCTTAACAGCAACGACTAAACTGTAGTCTGCACCGCAAAACCCAAAAAAATTAGCAACAAATATTTTCGTCTTACATTTAGACTTAAACAAAAAACAAGACTGATTTCAAGATTTGCCAACGGCAAAAGACAATTTCACTTGACAGCAAACAATAACTTAATACAAGTCTTATTCTTATTTCGCAAAAAAAGTCGCATAAATAAGATTGTAAAATAATAGAAAAATACTTGACAAGACTGACTTATTGTGTGGCCTTGACTCACGTGTGTGTCTTTGCTGAGGAAGTTGAGGCCGTTCTGATTGACGGCCAGTATGCAGGGGGTCAGGATGGTGCTGTTGCTGCTGCTCTGGATGAAGAAGAAGGCAGAGCCAAACATAGGGAAGGCACTGACCAGACCTGGGGGTGAGATGGGCACAGACCTACAAGCGTCAGTGCTCCGACATACAGACCATGCCCACATGTCCGGCTCCGAGCCACATCATTATGGATCATAATTTTTCTTTTCATTCATTTTTTAAAAGTAGCCCTCAGGAAGAAGGGACAATTGTGAATGTGAGCAATCATTTGCCGGATACCATGGTAATAATTTCTAAGCTTGTTTTTAAAACAATGAGCTCTTGTTGTTTATGATATAAGTAATATGTCAGTAGTAAAGGTCGTAGTAATATGCATGTTTGTTTGTATTTCTGTGTGCGTGTGAGATTGCATGTGTGTGGGAATCTTTTTAACAGGTAGTGTGTGGGTCTGTGTGTGTGTCTATGCCTTGATGTCCATATGTGGGTATGTGTATTGTGTGTGTGTGTGTGTGTGTGTGTGCGCGCACATGTGTGTGTGTGTGAGCCCTTACCCAGAAACTGTGCCCGGGCCTGGTGTGGGCTGAGGACCTGGACCTGCTGCATGTGCTGGGTCACCATGTTGAGCCACTGTTGCGGGCGCTGCTGACTGTACAGCTGCGGAGGAACGTACTCCTGCACCTCCCGACTATAGCAGAGAGAGACAGGGTCAGAGCAGCCTACTCTCCCGGCTGAAGAAGAGAGAGACAGGGTCAGAGCAGCCTACTCTCCCGGCTGAAGCAGAGAGAGAGACAGGGTCAGAGCAGCCTACTCTCTCGGCTGAAGCAGAGAGAGACAGGGTCAGAGCAGCCTACTCTACCGGCTGAAGCAGAGAGAGACAGGGTCAGAGCAGCCTACTCTCCCGGCTGAAGCAGAGAGAGACAGGGTCAGAGCAGCCTACTCTACCAGCTGAAGCACAGACTGGGTTGCAGCTGCGAGTATACAATAATAATACAAACATATCAAAGTAATGTCTACAATGTCTCTGCGTCTCTGGGGGAAGCAGTGGCTCAGCAGACCTACACGGTGGGGAGGTAGACGCTGTCTTTGGTGCGGTGCTGCAGGGCGGCCAGCTTGGAGAGCTGCTGGAAGTGCGGCTCGCTGGGCTGTCCCTGGGGCAGCACGGTCAGCAGGGCCTTCAGGTAGTCTGGAACAACCTGCAGGGGGCGCACAGAAAGAAAACAGGCAAACAATCCGCCGAAAACGCGCCCCTTCTCTCCCTGAGAATGGAGCCAATCACGGCAGGCCAACACTCTCAAAAAGGATTTTTTAATGAATTTTTTATGATACTACTTAAATGTTGCTTTCAACACGGTACTACTTTTGCATTAAAATATTAGGTTGCAATATATGTATTATAAAGGTAGGCTAGTACATAAGCCGCTGAAAGTAATGCCAAATGCGTTGTCCTTACTTAGACATGGAGGCTAGTCTTTTGAAGTGATGTGTTATTTTTAATGCATCTGTTTTGACTTTTCAAACCATTTCCCAACAGTTAGTCCACTCCACTGCCACACCTCAGCCAGCCACCAATGGGCCGCGGTAAATGATACACAGTTAGCATTTATATAGCGCCGTTATCCAAAGGGCTGTACAATTGATGCTTCTCATTCACCCATTCATACACACACTGACGCTTACACACCAACGGCGATTGGCTGCCATACAAGGTATAAAGGTCCCAACCAGCTCGTCAGGAGCAATTGGGGGTTAGGTGTCTTGCTCAGGGACACTTCGACGCGCCCAGGGCGGGATCGGACCGGCGACCCTCCGACTGCCAGATGACCGCTCTTACCTCCTGAGCAAAGGGCCGCGGTCTGGGCCCTACCCCCGACTGCTGCCGCGCACAGCCTGAAGCACGGCGGTCCCTGAGCGTTCCATGACGGGACGGGACGGGGGGGAGAGGACAGAGACGCTTCTTACCTGGTTGTAGTGCATGGTGACGTACAGCTCGTTGTCGAACTTCAGAGGCTGGGCCCAGATCACCCTCCGGAGCCAGAAGCTGTAGTTGCTGTCGATGGGCTCGGCCTCCGTGGAGATGTCCAGGATGTACTCGCGTTTGGTCAGCGGGCGGACGTTCTGACCTGCGGGGCGGTTTCACAGAGCTGTGGCGCTTTCGTCTCATCCTCCCCCCCACCCCCCTCTCCTCCCCACACGGGCAGAAGGTCCTCTCACCTTTGTTTGTGACCACAAAGATGGTGTACTCAAACAGAGCTTCTGGCCTGTACAGGCCCATCTCCTCAGAAAGCTCCTCAATGACATCCAGAGCGATCTGAAGGGCAACAGAAACACAGCTCACCGAGCGCAAGCCTTAATATAGTCCCTTTCATTCATTCATTCATTCATCCATTAGCCTAACCCGCTTATCCTGAACAGGGTCGCAGGGGGGCTGGAGCCTATCCCAGCACATATTGGGCAAAAGGCAGGAATACACCCTGGACAGGTCGCCAGTCCATCACAGGGCACACACACCATTCACTCACACACTCATACCTACGGGCAATTTAGACTCGCCAATCAGCCTAACCTGCATGTCTTTGGACTGTGGGAGGAAACCGGAGTACCCAGGGGAAACCCACGCAAACACGGGGAGAACATGCAAACGCCGCACAGAGAGGCCCCGGCCGATGGGGATTCGAACCCAGGACCTCCTTGTTGTGAGGCGGCAGTGCTACCCACTGCACCATCCATTCCGCCCATAATATAGTCCCTGCAAAACCAAAATATAAGTCTGTCTAAACAAGTATTTTATATACTTGAACTATCAGACAAAATCAGATTTTTATTCATTTTTTTGCAAAATAAACATTGCCAATGAGGACAGACAGTTCGACCCACGTGTCAAGGAGTAACAGTAACTTAAACAGTAACAGTAATTTAAAGCAAGCTAATATTTGATTAAAACACTTGCAAAGACAGACATTTTTTGCAATGCATACCATACTGGTCACACTGTATACTGTAGTCCCTGGCCAGACTCACTGAGCAGGTCTTGATCTTGAGATGTCGTTCGATCCCGCCCGGCAGGAGAAAGAGCTGCCGTTTGGAGCTGCGGCCAGCCTGTGGAGAGGAGGAGAGGAGGAGAGGAGGAGAGGAGGAGAAGGGGAGAAGGGGTCAGAGTCAGGAGGACCCCACACAGAGAGGGAGCGTAGTGCAGTGTACTCACCACCATTGCCTTCAGCTCCATGCTGTTGGGGAACTCCACCCTCCCTCCATACCTGAAGGTTTTCCTCAGGTTCTGCTCACAAGCTTTAGCGATCCCTGCCAGCACAAACAGACACATTTAAAATCTGCACTGCGAAAAGGGTCTGTTTTAGTCTATCTATTTCTACCTATATCTATTTTTTTAGTCCTGCAATTAGACTAAAAGTTTTATATTTTTCACTCAAGTAAAAAATATTGTTTTAAGTTACTGTTTCCTTGATAAGTGAAATGTTCTTACCCCTTTTTGCAAAACTTTAAATGAGTAAAACTGCCTCACCTCATTGGAATTATTTTGGTCTTATTTATCAAAAAACGTAATAGATTCTAAGGCCAAAATACTTCAAAATGGATTTTTAATAAACAATGTATACATTCTTCCCATCCACAATGAGTGCCCGTCGTCACATCAAGAGGCAGAGTTACGATGGGAGGAAACAATGCCAATGAAAGTGCCTGAATGCAAAGGATGTTCATAATATGGCTGCTCAAGGACCAAACGGAAAACTTCACCTTGGATTCAATTGCAGCTCTACAGACTTTTATCCAAAAAACTAAAGTAAATGGGCATTTATATAGCGCCTTTATCCAAAGCGCTGTACAATTGATGCTTCTCATTCACCCATTCATACACGCACTCACACACCGACGGCGATTGGCTGCCATGCAAGGCACCGACCAGCTCGTCAGGAGCATTTGGGGGTTAGGTGTCTTGCTCAGGGACACTTCGACACAGCCCGGGCGAGGGATCGAACTGGCAACCCTCCGACGACTGCCGGACGACTGCTCTTACTGCCTGAGCCATGTCGCCCCCATTACAGTCAGACTTACAGTGTGTACGTCAGCTAAAGCGCTGATCATTCTGAAAGGTAAAAGGCGCACGGGTCCTGGAGATCCTGGTGAAGGCGTACCTTGGTAGTGAATCCCAGGGGTCCGGCAGACGTCCTGCAGGAACTTGAACAGGAAGGGCTTGAGCACCTCAGAGCAGCGGTAATAAGCTGTGAGGATGTACAGCAGTCTCCACCCCCTCTGACAGCTGTCCCTGTGCACCACACAGAGTCAGAACGTCAGCACACCCGGAGAGCTACACTGTCAGATGCTGCCGGACTGATTACTAACACTGCGGATGTGCATACGGTCACAGTAGCTGCCATTAAGTCAGAACCATTTTGTACTCCGTGCCGGCCTGATCAGGAATATTCATGTGGCTGATGTCATGGGTGAATGCAGAGCGCACAAGCGCATCCTCAAATCAGGTCCTCATACTAACATACTAACATGCTCAGTACATATGACATAAATGCTATTCTATTTAGTACATGGACTGCTGTCATCCAGGACACAATACAAGAAGGGATTTTCATAGGGCCCAGTGAATCCATACTGGATTTAGAGTTACAGGTTATCAAGCCTCAAGGTCTTACGGTAAGTACACTACGTGTTTCCAAATGGTGGGTGACACTGAGGTATGTACACATGGTATTCATTCGGAACACAGCTCCAGTCTTTGACATGACTGTAGACCTTCCTCCTGTGGGAAAGAGCTTACGTTTTGGAGCTGGTGTTGGCGGTGATCTGCTTGAGGACCTGGCAGTAAGCCTCATCCTTCATTAGTCCGTGCTTCCCACTGAACTGAGGAAGAATGCAATAATGTTACTGAGCTGCAGAGCAGTGTAGTGATATCACTTATCACTTATGAGCAATGGCTCTTTGATTAGCAATACCCGTTATGGTCAGAATACAGTCCACTCTACTGAAGTAGGCGCACAATAAAGGAATAACCATCTACACATACATCAAAACAATTTTTTTGATTTAAATTTTATTTTGGATAATTTTAGGAGACTATCAACAATTACATTTGACCTGTACACACATAGGCAAAAGACAAAAAATATTAGCACTCCAATCAAATCAGATAATTGGGACTGAATCCAGTCCATCATATCTATCAGTGATTGTGATGACTGTTGAGTACAGATTAGGGAGCCTTGTACCCTAAGGACAGTGCAGACCACATCTTGCTCCGTTTGCCCTTTCAGAGGGTAGTCTCCCATGAACTTCATTATAGCTGCAAGCATAGCAGAGAAACCATAAGAGAGGCTGTCAGGCATGCAGTACATAACTACAAACACCACAGTGATCCAGTACACAACTACAAACACCACAGTGATCCAGTGCACAACTACAAACACCACAGCGATCCAGTGCACAACTACAAACACCACAGTGATCCAGTGCACAACTACAAACACCACAGCGATCCAGTACACAACTATGAACACCACAGCAATCCAGTACACAACTACAAACACCACAGTGATCCAGTGCACAACTACAAACACCACAGCGATCCAGTACACAACTATAAACACCACAGCGATCCAGTACACAACTATGAACACCACAGCGATCCAGTACACAACTACAAACACCACAGTGATCCAGTGCACAACTACAAACACCACAGCGATCCAGTGCACAACTACAAACACCACCATGATTACAATACTATAAACACCACCATGATTACTGACAATGCAGTACAGAACTATAAACACCACCATCATTACTGACAATTCAGTACTATACTATAAACACCACAACAACACAGTAGAGTCTACTATAAATACCACCATGATTACAGTACTATAAACACCACCATGATTACTGACAATGCAGTACAGAACTATAAACACCACCATGATTACTGACAATTCAGTACTATACTATAAACACCACAACAACACAGTAGAGTCTACTATAAATACCACCATGATTACAGTACTATAAACACCACCATGATTACTGACAATGCAGTACAGAACTATAAACACCACCATGATTACTGACAATTCAGTACTAAACACCACAACAACACAGTAGAGCCTACTATAAGGTACATCTCAAGGGGTTTTATCCTGAAAATAATTACATTTCTCTAATCTATGTTACTTCTTGCTTGACAAGTGAAATTGTCTTATCCCATTGGCAAAATCTTTCTTTCTGGTGTATAAATGATATACTGACGATTACTAAGGATTTCAAAAGTAAACAAGGTAATTACTCTAATTCACCTTCACAGCACTTATCCAGTGTAGCTGGATAAGTGCCTTTGCTTAAGGGTGTAATGGCAGTATCTCCCCTGGGAATCAAACATGCAACCTCAGTTCCCCCCCCCCACTTACCCAGGAAAATGTCTGCTGCTACTTTGTTCATGGTCTCATCACTGAAGTCTATCAAAGACTCCTGAATGGGTGACTGTTGACAGAAATGTCCAGGACACATTGAATCACACAAATATAACATAAAACTAAAGTTTTGAAGGACATGTTCGTATGATTATGAAGAATTGACTAAATTCAGGAAAACGTGCATTTGGATTTCAGCTCGTCTTTAAATACAGTATTTTATTTACCTTAGAAAACTTCACCATATCCGCAGGTTCCCGTGAGGGGTGTCCTTTCTTTGACTTGTGTTTATATGAATCACTATGAGAATATAAACATCAGAAATACATTAGCCAAGCTGATGCCTTGACAGGGCAGCCTGTAGCGTAGTGGTTAACGTACATGACTGGGACCTGCAAGGTCGGTGGTGTAGCCACAATAATAGATCCGCACAGCCGTTGGGCCCTTGAGCAAGGCCCTTAACCCTGCATTGCTCCAGGGGAGGATTGTCTCCTGCTTAGTCTAATCAACTGTAAGTCGCTTTGGATAAAAGCGTCTGCCAAATTCCATGAATGTAATGTAATGTAATGTATGTGAACAATCGTCTTCATCAGAAACAAACATCCAACCTGTTTTTTCTCACGGCCTCCCTGAAGTATTTCTTGGCAAACTCCACCATGTTGAACTGGGGGTCCTGCAGAATCCTCTCCTCCAACTCAACACTAAAGTCATCATAAGACTCACCAGCAGGAGCCACCTAGAGAAAGAAGACAGTAATGCACCTTTTAAATTAATCATCATTCGCCAATTGCAACTAACAAAAAATTGTCACTATTTTCATTACATTTTTAAAAAGATTCATTTTATTTTCCTAATTTTACATGCATAACCTTTATTTTATTTATTTCTTGACTAGTATTCTTGCTTTTATTATTTTGTTATTATTATTTTATTTTAATCTTTTTTTTTTCCAGTATTGCACTGTAGCTCTTGTATGTGAAACATTTTGTATTTCTTGCATGAATCGCACATTGTAAATAAATTGTGATTTGATCTGATTTTCATTAAATTCTTTTTTTTCCTCCAAGATTTCCTATATGTAGCATATGTAGTCATGTTTAAATGAGTTATGCATGTTAATTTGAGACTAGTATGTTTAAATGAGAGGCGTGTTCACATGTGACGAGCATGTTCAAAAGCTTCATGCGTGTTTATTTGAGAGGCGTGTTTAACGTTAATTTCGTACCTCAGTGGAGCGGTCCAACTCGTGGGCTGCAACGGTGGAAGCCATCGCCGCGGCGACCGCGGCGGAAGCAGCCACCTGACCCTGCTTGCTCTTGGGCTCCTCCTTCCTGTCCATGGGGAGGTTGACGAAGTCGGGCGGGGCAACAGGCTGGACGAACTCGGCGGGGAAGACCCCTGAACGACCGTGAATCGCCCCAAACTTCCAGCCTTTGTTGTGAAAGGGACCAGGCAGAAATACAGAACCAACCGCAGATCATTAACGTCACAATCCAAGACAGAAAAAGCCACTTCACGTAGTATCCACAGTCTGTGGTATTCAGGATAACAGTTGCAAGGGAACCCAGTCTGATTTTTTTCCTTGCAGCAATCTGAATGAAAGCAACTGCAAAATGAAAGCAATATAACGCAATGCTTTACTGTATAATGCAATGTGATGTAATACAAAGTGATGTTATGTTACAGCCCGGGCTGAGTCGAAGTGTCCCTGAGCAAGACACTTAACTCCTAAATGTTCCTGACGAGCTGGTCGGTGCCTTGCATGGCAGCCAATCGCCGTTGGTGTGTGAGTGCGTGTATGAATGGGTGAATGAGAAGCATCAATTGTACAGCGCTTTGGATAAAGGCGCTATATAAATGCCAACCATTTACCATATGTTATGATGTTATGTTATGTATTCACACTGCAAATCACACAGTCACCACTGCAAAATTGGGAATTTGACTTAGACCTGTCCTGCATTGTCTCTATTCAAAGTAAAATCCTTGTGTCTGTATTTAGTGGCATAATGCTGCTTGAGTCATTAGCATACAACAGCATAGCTGATTACAGTCGGGTAAAAAAAACGAAGGTAGTCAATCCTAACAGGTTACACAGAATGAAGACAGTCCATGCTAGCTGCGAGCATTTCACATAGACTGAAGGTAGTCCATGCTAGCAGGTCACACAGATTAAAGGTATTCCATGCTAGCAGATCACATGGACTGAAGGTAATCCATGCTAACAGGAAACACAGACTGAAGGCAATCCATCTTCATAGGAAGCACAGATGAAAGGCAGTCCATGCTAACAGGAAACACAGTCCAAAAGCTAGCAGGTCACGCAGACTGAAGGCAGTCTATGCTACCAGGTTACATAGGCTGAAATCAGTCCATGCTAACAGGAAACACAGACCAAAGGCTATCAGGTCACAGAGACTGAAGGCAGCCCATGCTAGCTGCTATTAGGTCACACAGACAACTGAAGGCAGCCCATGCTAGCAGGTCACACAGACCCACCAAAGTCTAATGTGTCTTTTCTTAAATCCTCCAGGAGCATCACCTTCTTTCTCACAATGCAGCCATAGTGCTGTCCTGTGAAAGTTCAGTTTGTGGTGAACCAACATCCTCTCACTCTCAAAGTCAACCTGGAAGTTTGACTAATATTTTACAATGTGCCTTGTGACTAGGAAACAATAATGACAAGCACAAATAATTCAAATGAGTCAAACAGTCACTGAGAAAACTTAAGGTGTGCAAAGATCCATTCAAAAAAGAGTTTGTTAACAAATTACCTATCGTAAATCTCTTTGAGCTACTATCACGATACCTATCATGAGACAGACCATGTCAACAAAATAAATAATAATCAATTTCATATCCCCACATTACCTTGTTCCAGACCTTCCATGGTCTGCAAGCGTATGATATCACCCTTGTGGAAGCTCAACAAAGTCCTGTCATCCGTGACATAATTCCTCACGGCGACCACATAGTCTGAGTCCTATAGCCAGGCAGAGAGAGGCAGCAGTACTTGCATTTCGTTTCCAAGCACAGATTTATTTATTTTCATACTTTGGTCATGTTGGGTTTGTGTTTTTTTTTTTTTGTCATGTGGGCATCAGCAGCTACATCAGCAGAAAAACCTTGGCAGGAGCTCACCCTCTTCAGCTCTGTGATGAAGAAGTCGATCATTGTCTTCACCTGCGGCGCTTTGGCAGAAAACAGGATCAGCTTCTCATTGGTCAGATTGAACTCCAGCATGTTCTTGGACGGGATTGTAACAAACATGATATCTGCATAGCTGGGTGATAGACAGACAGACAGACAGAATCTTGTTTTCTGATTACTGTGCTGTTCAGGCAGCTTTGGCTGTAGACGACATCAGTCAGTAAATGGGCTTCTGTGGGTGTGGGTGTGTGGGTCTGTTAGTTTGTGGGGTTGTGTTTGTGGTGTTCTGGGTGTGCAGGTTTTTAGGGTTCTAGGTTTTTTAGGTTCTGTAATTGTGGGTTTCTGCGGTTCTGTGATTGTGGGTTTGTGCGGTTCTGGGTTTTTTGGGATCGTGGGTCTGTTGGTGTGTGGGGTTGTTCTTGTGGTGTTCTGGGTGTGTGGGTTTTTGGGGTTCTGTGATTTTGGGTTTACAGGGTTCTAGGTTTTTGAGGTTCCATGATTGTAGGTTTGTGCGGTTCTGCGATTGTGGGTCTGTGATTGTGGGTTTGTGATTGTGGGTTTCTGCGGTTCTGGGTTTGTGGGATTGTGCGGTTCTGGGTTTGTGCATTTGTGGGATTGTGGGTCTGTTGGTTTGTGGGGTTCCTAGGTTGCTGGGTGTGTGGGTTTCCAAGTTTGTGGGATTGTGGATTTGTACGGTTCCGTGTTTGTGGGTTTGTGAGAGCGTGGATCTGTTTGTCTGTGGGGTTCCTGGGTTGTTGAGTGTGTGGGTGCAAGTGCTGCAGGTGGGTTGCTGAGTGTGTAGATGCAGGTGGGTTGTTGAGTGTGTGGCTGCAGGTGGGTTGCTGAGTGTGTGGGTGCAGGTGCTGCAGGTGGGTTGTTGAGTGTGTGGGTGCAGGTGAAGGTACCTGTAGGGCCGTAGGACCCTGAAGTAATCCGCATCAGAGGAGCTGCTTTTCACCATCTTCAGCAGCTTAATCCCTCTGTGAGACACGGCCAGAACCTGCACCCCAGTGCCCACACTGCCCTGCAGGACACACACACACATACACATACACACACACACACACACACACACATACACATATACAGACACACACACACACATACACACACACACATTACATATACACATATACACACACACACACACACACACATACACATACACATATACACACACACACACATATACACATGCACACGCACACACATACATGCACACATACATATACCCATACACGCACACGCACACACACATACATACACATATACACTCCCATAAAACATAGCTCATGGACCAAGAAAAAGACAGAAATCTGTTCATTGGTCTGATTTCATCCATTTTTTCTGATTACAAAGCATGCTAATGATCTGACTAATCAATTGTCAAGTAACACATTGCTTGTCTCCTTAAGACAAGTCTTCACGTCGTCTAAGGGAGATTTAAGTGATAAATACAATTTAGAGTAATCCATTTTAATCAGTCCTAAGTACACTTAAGGGGGGGAAAAATACACCACAATATACATGGAGCCATAAAGACCGATGGCTCAGCTCACCGAGGCTGGGAAGAGACGAGAGAAATAAATCTCCCAGGAGTCCCTGGCGGCAGAAACTATCTTCTTCTTCACGCCCTCCTCCTGACTGGTAGCGTTCTGCTCAATCTGATTCTCCACTGTCACACAGACACACACAGCTCATGCTACAGAGGCACAGCGGCTTTCAACTAGAATGCAAGCGATCTGCATCTCAGGTCTATATGTTCCACATTACACTGAACAACAGCAGACATGGTTAGCATGTGCAAAAGTACTGGCAGCTATTTAACCACCTAAGCGAATTCATATTGCATCGTAAAAGACCATGTACTGCAGTCCAAGGGTCACTTTCATGCTGTACCATGAATTGATTTCGTAGGTTATATTTCGTAGGTTATATTTTGGTATTTACCAACCTGAGTAAAGTCTCAACATTTCCTGTATCCTTGTTATGGTTCTTACCAAATAGCTTTTTCATTTTCTGCCTTTCATCGTTGGTAATACGAATACAGGCCTCTGAAAATGTGTCGTGGACAATCTGGATGAAGAAAAGGAATGTGAGCAGTGGTGGGGAACAGAAATGCAGATATTACACCTCTGTGGAATATCCTACTTAGGCTGAAACTCTGCTGAGGTCAACATAAGAAGATACCTGTCTGAATATGAGGTCCAGAACTAGAGGATTGTTAAAGCTGTCTTTTGGGTAGAAAACCTGCAAAAGAAATTGTGCTTAGATTAGTGTCAGCATCTCAAAAGTTCTTCAAGTTTGGCAAAAGCAGCGAGAAGAAGCAAGAGTGAGAAGCACATGGAATATACAAACATATTTGAGAAGAAAGCCTTATTAGATTATGACAGTTTGAAAAAATGAAGCAATTCGCTGAAGTGATTGGCTGTGCTGATTAGCTGATCTGAGGAGTTGAGGTGATAAATTGAGGTGATTGGCTGAGGAGATTGGCTGAGTTGACTGGATGAGCTGATTGGATGAGGTGACTGGATAAGGCAATTGGCTGAGGTGATTGGCTGTGCTGATTAGCTGATCTGATGAGTTGAGGTGATAAATTGAGGTGATTGGCTGAGGAGATTGGCTGAGTTGACTGGATGAGCTGATTGGATGAGGTGACTGGATAAGGCAATTGGCTGAGGTGACTGGCTGAGGGCTGGTGAGTCCCACAGGCAGAGAGCAAGTGGTTTACCTCCTTCCTGAGGTAGATCTTCCAGGGCACGTTGGAGTAGGTGTAGTGCTCCTCGCTAGCCCTCCGGTGGAGCTGCGTCTGAATGGACTCCACCTCGACAGGGAGCTCCCTGGACACTGTAACACAAACAAATCCCTCAGCCTACCCACCAATGCACCTCCAGCTGCTACACCTCTCTCTGCTCACGTTAGGTGGTGAAACACACGGAACCCTCAGTCATCAGTCCATTTATCCACAATGCACCTCCAGTTGCTGCTCCAAACTCAGTGCTTACCTGGGGTGGGGAATGGCCCCCTCTGGGAGGTGGCAGGCATGGGGGGCTGGGACTTCACCTTGATGCTCTTGGCAGGTTTAAGGGCTCTGGCTTCCTCCTTGGGTTCCTTGGGCAGAGCAGGGTGAGCAGGGTGGGTAGGGGGCGTGGAGGGGGTTGGAGGCTTCTTTTTCTGATGGGTGATGAAAATGCATAAGTGAGAAAAATGCAGTACTGTCTTTTCAGTACCTGGGAGGTATATTATGACTTCATGCTGTGAGTAAACCCCTGTACTCTCAGTACCTGGGGAGGAGGCTGAGTACTCATCTGTCCCTTCAGGATTGTCATGGCCTCATCATGCGGATCTGGCTTCTTCATGAACACTTTGGGTTCCTTCCTGTGATGAAAAAAAAAGGCAAAAACTGAATGTTACCCAGCAACTGCATTATAGTGAGAGTAAGACATGCTTAGCCCTTACCTGGGGATCTCTATAGGCTGGACTGCAGCAGACGGCTGGTACTGTTTGATGATGTTCTTGATGTTTTGACTGGGCTCAATGTACTCTGTGTTTGAGGTGGAGGATTTCACCACGTCCTCAGGAGGGACTGAGCGGTTTGGGCCTGCGAACCCAGCAGCAAAAGCAATGAAGAACAGAGGAGAAAGTACACCACACTGCATGTTGAGCACTGCTATAATACAGTGTATATATGAACTCCAAAGCCATCATTCCCAAGTACACCCCAAAATCACAGCCATAATTCACCAGTACACTCCAAAACCATAGCCCAAATTCACTTGCAGACCTGTGTCAAATTCATAATTGTTTTGGATTCAAATACTTTTCTACATGTTACTAAGCGTGTCTGGTCTATTGGAGCCTATGAAATACTCTCAAGAAAGGCAAACACACACAAAAATTGAAAGCAATTAAAGCGGCAGCCCTCATTTACCAGCACATCACGTCTGCTTACATCTGCATTATCTATGTTTTTTTACACCACTGCGTAATGTCTCTTCTGTTCACTGCCAAGCGGAAGTGAAGACTTGCTGATTTAGGGACGTCTTGTGTCTGGGCTGACTTTACTTTACCTCTCTGGTATCCAGTCCTGTCCCTGTTCCCATGAGGCGTGGGTGCTGGTGGTTCGTAGGAGTATTTACTAATTGGTTTGGTCTGCAAAAATAAAAGATGGAATTTTCAGTGTTAAACTTCCACTATCTTCAGTTACGGAAACATACAGCAGAATCTGCATCTTCTGAAGCAAAAGAACTTCAGGAGCTTCAAAGCTGGACACTGAATAAGAACAACAGTGAAAAGAACAATGTGTGCATGCGCTCCTTTGTATCACGCCCCTCCATATCACACCACTCCTTATCATGCCACTCCTTATCATGCCCCTCCGTATCACGCCACTCCACTCCTTATCACGCCCCTCCTTATGACATCACACCTTATCACGTCCCTCCTTATGACATCACACCTTATCACGCCACTCCACTCCTTATCACGCCCCTCCATATAACACCACTCCTTATCATGCCACTCCTTATCATGCCCCTCCATATCACGCCCCTCCATATCACACCACTCCTTATCATGCCACTCCTTATCACGCCCATCCATATCACGCCCCTCCATATCACACCACTCCTTATCATGCCCCTCCATATCACACCACTCCTTATCATGCCGCAGTTGGGCTTACAGCGGCTCGGGGCAGAGGGGCAATGGCAGCAGGTGGGTGATCCTGGAACTGGGGGCTGGCGTAGGTGGCATAGGGGCTGGTCAGAGGGGGCCCTGGGGGCAGACCAACTGGGGCGTACATCTGATGCTGCAGGGCCAAAGCCTGCATGGTCATCTGCTGAGCCTGCACAGAACCATCCGGAAGCTTCCTGATCAATCCGAGACCCACGCGTTCACTGTGTCCCTAAACTACCGTCAGTCTCTCCTGCAGATTCGTCTCACATTGCCTGCGTGTCAGCGTGCGCTGGCTGCAGGGATTTTATTACACAGATAGCATCAGCACACAACTAATGAGCTAATGCAGCCTGAATGGTCTATTGTCATCATAAATCATACATATTTAATACTCAATGGCGCTCGGGAAAGTACCTACAACAAAATGTAAACGAACACTGCACATTACACAATGTGTAGAAAGAGCAGATACATGTGGTGTGGCTTATCTTAGCTTGTCTGAAGACATGGTGAAGAGATGGAGAGATGGAGAGATGACTCTTTGGAAAAGCTACTTACCAGAATAATGGCTTGCTGGTTGATGAGAGCTTGCTGCTGCTGTTGCATCACGCTCTGTTCCGACCCTGAAGAAAGAGAGACCTCGAAGTTCAGACACTACATCACACACCATCATGGTCTGTTAAACTGTTCAGTCTGTTCTCAGGGAACAGACACGCACATACACACAGGCATATACGCACAAATGCACTTGTGGGCAGAAAAAGGTATGCTAATAATAATGTCAACATTACTAACACAAACGCAAGACTGTCCTTCATTCTGGGAGGAGAAACAGTGACGAGTATTAGTTTGAACTCGAACCTGAAACAGGGGGCAATCCGGTCATTCCCGGTACAGCAGGCATTCCTGGCATGGAGAAAGTAGTGGGTGAACCAGGCGTAGTGGGCGAACCAGGCGTAGTGGATGTAGCGGGCGTGGCTGGTGTACTGGGAGCTCCTGAAGCAGCTGCCATTCTGCCCCCTGTTACAGGTAGCACCTGCACAGCTGTGGGTCAAACAGAGGTCACAGGGTCAGAAGTACTGACCCCAGAGTCTGCAAAAAAAGCCTTAACAAGCCTTTTAGTCGTATGACAGACCTAAGATCTTTTTTTTTCCTTCTCTCTAGCAGAAGATATTGAATGTAAGTCTTACATAGATCACTCAATATGGATGTAAATACATATGCAAATCCCATGTGTGCAGTACAGAGCAAAAAGAACAGAAATTGTGCCACTGTCAAAATGCTTTTAAGAAAGGAAGGATATATCTTAAGAAAGTTTTCTTAATAAATATGGAAATTTGATTCATATGATAATAATATACACTTTTTTTTGGTATTTTTAATTTTTTATTAGACTTATTTTTCAGTTTTCTGCTGCTGAAGCCTGTCCACTTCAATATGTGATGTGTTTAATCTGGCACCAATAATCCTTCCACGGTCAAAGTCACTTAGATCACATTTCATCCCAATTCTGATGTTTGGTCTGAAGAACAATTTAACCTCTTGACCATTTCTACATGCTTTTATACAATGAGTTGCTGCCACATGACTGGCTGATTAGATATTTGCATTAACAAGCTGGTGTACAGGTCTACTTGACTGAGTTTGTATTTTAGTACAGTGGTAACCGACCCTGTTCCTGGAGATCTACCCTAATTTGCGACCCTAATTTGGCAGGCCTGGCTCGATTAATTAACCGTTCAAAAGCATCTCTAGCTGTTGAATGAGGTGTGCTTTGTTACTGTTAGAGTGAAAACAGGGCTGATTACTGCTGTTACCAATTTGTATTCCATATTATATATTATACTAAACTTAAATAAATACATTTATCACACCTTTAACAATATATTCAGCTTCAAAACTGCATATGGATGTTTATTACCAGTTACTGAAATACATTTCTTGCATGGTTAATCATACAAATATTCAAACACAGAAATGTAGTAAATTGGCAATAATCTTAAAATACTGAAAAGGTCATCACTTATTTATAGCATGATGGTAGATGAATCGATCAATGATTGATCTACAAAGATCAAATATACCAATATAATTCAGTACACCATAATAATACAAATAGCAATAATACTTTTAAAATATAAAAATACACTTTGCTGACAGAAGATGCACTTGCTTTAGAAAGAAATCATGAATCCTGAATCAACCCATTTCCCCGTTTTACTTTATTCCTCTAAATATTTCTTCCTTTAATCCATTTGCAGGGAATGAAATCCGTCTTCCAGAAAACACACATTCACATTGAATTAAAATAGTTTTTCTGAACACATATTTGCAGGGGATTAAATGTACATTTCCCCAGCATAGCATAAATTCAGTTTGGCATGACCACCAAAATAAACAGACAGGAATTTAGTTTTCCAAGAAAAAAAAAAGATTGTACTTTGTTTTAAAAACTGAAAGAAACCAATCCAGTGCTAGTGTACAGAGATGGTAAGAACAGGCTGGGGCTGGACTAGCTCCATGCAGGCTGGGCTGGATGCATTATTCAGCGCTGAGCTGAGTTCCAGGGGAGGCCAGGGGCCAAACTCACCTCCCGGCATCGGGGCCTGGGGGTGGGACCCGCCGGGCCCAGCCCACCCTGGCTCCCTATCCTCCGCTCCGATGCCTCCGGCTCCCTTCATCCTGCTGGACACGCTGGCGGCTTTCTCCCGATCCTTCGGGAAAGAGATGGACAGCGGTGAGGAACAGAGGAAGCCTCGGGCGATTGTCCCGGGGGGAAATCAATCTGCCCCCGGGAGAGTACCTTATACCCCCTAAGAGAAGCAAGGCTCCTGCAAAAACTGACCAGGGGGACGAGGTAGCCCTCACACACACATGCACACACACAGAGACACACACACATACACACACAGAGACATACACACACACATACATACACACACACATGCACACACACACAGACATACACATACACACACACATGCACACACACACACATACACACACACAAACACTCACACACACACACATACACAAACACAAACACACGCACACATACACACAAACACTCACACACACTCACGCACAAGCACACACACAAACACGCACACACATACACACAAACACTCACACACACAAACACACACATGCATACACACACAGAGACATACACACACACATACATACACAGACAGACATACACACACACATGCACACACACAGAGACATACACATACACACACACATGCACACACACACACATACACACACACAAACACTCACACACACACACATACACACACACAAACACACGCACACATACACACAAACACTCACACACACTCACGCACAAGCACACACACAAACACGCACACACATACACACAAACACTCACACACACATGCATACACACACACACAAACACACACACACACACAAACACTCACACACACAAACACACACATGCATACACACAGACACAAACACACACACACACACATGCACAAACACACAAACACAAGCACACGCATACACACACAAACACAGACACAAACACACACATACACACACAAATACACGCACACACAAAAACACACACAAACACACACATACGCATACACACACAAACACACACACACATATACACAAACACACACACATACACACAAACATTCACACACACTCACACACACATACAAAAAAACACACACACACGCTCACACACACACAGGCACCTCACACCACAGCACTCAATCACTAAAATGGTCGCCCTCCCAGGCCTCCGAGTTGTGACTATAAGGACTCTCCTCTGTATGACGTGTGATTGTAGCTCGTCGCTCAGCGAACGAGTGTCAGAGCCAGCGGGAAAGATGACCACTTCAATCAGCAGGAACAAGCGTCGGATTGCATCGGCAGTCAGTGCAGGCAGAGCCATTTCAGAGGCAGATCTGGGTCACGCAGTTTCCCCCGCTCTGATATTTGGTAGGGCCTGATCAGCAGCCATTACGGTAAGTCTGTAACTTAATCATGCATCGTCCACTGGGGTTCAAGTGTTGATAGAAGTGCAGCGACGCGTGCGAATGCGCGCACACACCGGATTAAATGATCTACGAGCGGCACACACAATCACCCCGCTCTTCACAAGCCCTTAAAACACCCTCCGGCAGGCATACACAAGCTAGTTCTGCCAACAACCCACTTCATGGCTTCACCAGCATGCTCCGTCGCAGATATACTCAGTGAGCACTTTATTAGGTATTTATTAGACTTATTTTTTAGACTTATTAAGTCTTCTGCAGGTGTAGCCTATCCAGGGATGCTCTCCTGCATACCGCTGTTGTAATGTGTGGTTATTTGCGTTACTGTCACCTTCCTGTCAGCTTTGACCAGTCTGGCCCTTCTCCTCTGACCTCTCACATTAACAAGGTCTTTTTGCCCGCAGAACTGCTGCTCACTGGATGTTTTCAGTTTTTTACTCCATTCTCTAAACTCTAGAGACTGTTGTGTATGAAAATCCCAGGAGATCAGCAGTTTCTGAGATACCCAAACCACCAACAATCATTCCACGGTCAAAGATCACATTTTTCCCCATTTTGATGGTTGATGTAAACATTAACTGAAGCTCCTGAACCGTATCTGCATGATTTTATACTTTGCACTGCTGCCACATGATTGGCTGATTGGCTGAATAAGTAGGTGAACAGGTGTTCCTAATAAAGTGCTCAGCGAGTGTAAGTAAGGGTGGTAGAAAAGAAAGAAAACTGATTGATGTTTGAATCATATACAGTAAATGTCATTTATAGAATGTGTCACATTAATGTTATTCATAGTGTAATTTATTTTCAAACGTTAGAGAGACACCTGCTGGTTTTCATTGTTACTCTGCACTTAATTAATCAATTAGAGCAGATGATTACACAGCTAATTCACCTCGCCTGGTTACCTGGGTCTCAACAGGGTGCTGATTTTAAGGTGAAAACAAAAACCAGCAGACCCAGTAGCTCTCCAGGGCCAGGGTTGGTGACCTCTGCCTTAGAGTGTTAGAGAGACATGTAAACGGTGTACTGATCTTTTAAAGTGAACAGGCAAGCAGAGAGGATAGATTTTGGCCTCACCCCACTGCCGTCAGACAGCACCGGGTCGAAGAGGCTGTCCAGATAGCGGTCCATGCCTTTCTGGGTCGGCGCTTCACTCAAGCTATCAGACTCTACTGGAATAGAGAGTCGGCAGATATACACAGATTATTTTCAGCTGGATATTTTCTTAAACAGTTGAAGTACTCACCTGGGAATTAATCCTACAACTTTGGAACAGCAAATTCTCTTCACACCACTGCCCTGTTCGTGTACAAGTTACCTCACAGAAAAATGTGTGTACCTGTGAGTTTGTGTGTCTGTGTTTGCCTGCATCTGGGTGTGCTTGTGTGTCTTTCTATCTATCTGTGAGCCTGTATGGTGTGTCCATGCATATCTGCATGAGCGAGTGTTTTTCTGTGTTTGTGTGAGCGCATATACCCATCTGTATGAGTGAGCGCGCGTGTGTGTGTGTGTGTGTGAGTGTATCCATGCCTCACCATGGCTGAAGTACCCATCAGAATCAGGCAGGCTGGAACCGGGCAGGGCCTGGGGTCTCCCGCCATGGGAGAGAGGGCCATCCTCGTCTGACTCAAACCCACTCCCAAGCAAAGCTCTGTGGATCCCAAAAAACAGTGTTATTATCATAGACGGCACATACCATCATTCCAACAGCACCAAAATAAACACAATACAAGCTGAAGAAGATCCCTAGTCAAGTCCATTTGCACCGGTCACTGCTTATCTGACGTATATATTCCTCAATGAACACAAATTAAACATATAGTATTGTGTGACTACAGTGCAGTGCAATCCATGTCTGGAAATGCAATTTAATGACAAGCAACAAAGCTTTTCTGAAACTTTCACTTTCACGTACCCTTGTGGCTTGAGTGTGTGTTAACATATACAGCAACAACATCGAAAATAGGCAGTAAGGACCACAAAGTAAGCAAAATGCTCCCCTTAAGAAATAACTGCAGTTCTTTAGTTGCTATGATTGTACAGTATTATGCAATATTTTCAACACACTTCTTTTTTTAATGACAGTATTTTTATGACAGTATTACTGCAGTTTCACTACTTCATGAAATAGAACTACTACACTGTAACACACACGACGTGTGTGTGTGTGCGTGTGTGTGTGTGTGTGTGTGAGAGTGAATGCACGTGTACGGCTGTGGTAATCCTCCGTAAGGGTATGTGAAACAGGACGCCCCACGCACAGGCCGGCGTTGGGTCGGCTACGGGAGGGGCCCTCGGTGGAGATGATGAAGTAGGACTTCTGCCTGGGGAAGCCAGGCACCAGCTCCAGGTCCGACACCAGGTCCATGACATAATCGTGCCCCGCCAGCTCCGCCCACTGGCCCTGCTCCTTCATGAGAACGGAAGAGCCCCTCCAGCCCTCTGTCACGCCCCTGCAGGGTCACATGACCAGTCATCAGAATGAACACTGGGGCCGGGGCCAAATCAGCACACTTGCCTACTATTGAGTATATAAGCACATAAGACCGTGTCCGAATCAGCACACTCACCTACTATTGAGTATATAAGTACATAAGACCGTATCCAAATCAGCACACTTGCCTACTATTGAGTAGACATGTTGAGTACACTGGTTGAGGAAGTTGTTTAGTTGGCAAAATATTAGTGTTAGTAAAACCCCTGGATGATGCACTTATTTCCACTATTCAGGAAGTAAAGGACCATTTTGATCCCATAAATATGGCATGACGGGAGCTTTTTATTTATTTAATTTCTTTTTACATGGCTTTTTACTGTCGATTTTACACAGACACAGTCTAATATGAGACCACACCCCTCTGAGGAGGCTTTGGGTGGAAGGAGCCAATGAGGGCCCGGCGAGGGCGGTACCTGTGCTGGAGGACATCTCCGGCCAGGTCTTCTCCACTGGTCCAGGAGTGAGCAGGGCACAGGAAGGAGGTTCCTGCGGAGAGCCACAGTCGCTACCGTGAACACTGACTTAAAAATCCCGTTAAAATGCAGAGGGAGCTGTTTGGTTGTGAAACCACTCACCGTCGAAGCAGTGCACCTGGAGAACCATGCTTGCTTTTTTCCGATTGGCCGTCCACTCCAGCAGAGACAGTGGATAGGTCCTGGCAGCCTCGGGGCCGTGCTTGGACTTCTGCATGGCTTGGATGAGTCTGTGCTGGCACACAGCCTGGTAGCCATCACAGCCATAATCTGACACAAACCTGCCAAAAGTTCAGGATTCATGACTTGGGTTCTGCAGAAGATTAATTCATTTGTTTAATAAATTTGAGCATTTATATTGCACTTTTCTTACACTCAAAGCTATTCACAGTGATGAGCCTCAACCATCACCAATGTGAAGTGCCCACCTGATGCACGGCAGCCATTTTGTGCCAGAACACTCACCACATCAGCTGAGGTGGAGAGGGAGAGAATCTTTTTTTTTTGGCCAATAAAATAAGGGAATAATTGGTGGCAGGTTGGGAAATGAGCCAGGACACTCTACTCTACTATGATGACTGTCATGGGGCATTCAATGAGTGAGGACCTCGGTTTAACGTCCAATCCTCATCATGGAGTAATGGTGAAGCACCCTGATAAAGGAGGGCACTGTTCTTACTTCAGGAGGTACTTTTCCATCTTGACGGATGGGCTGAAGGCACTCATGCATCCCAGCAGGAGGAGCCAGCCCCTCTCTGCGTTTTCAGGGTTGCTGTTCCTCCACACCTGATTGGCTATCTGGGACAGGATCTCGTCCCTGAGTCCTGGGGCAGACAGGCCTTTCTGAATGATGTAATTCCCAAAGAGGTTCTCCTGGGCACCGTTCAGGTGGGGGTCCCCCATGAACCTCAGCACCTGGAGCACAAAGGCAGCAGGAAATCAGACATTCTGGCCCTGTAAGGTTATAGGCAATGGGGACAGCATGGGGGGTCTTACCATGATGAACACACCGAGAGCTTCCTGTCTCAAGTCCTCCTCCATCCGGGTCAGGGGCATGTCCAGGGGGGCAGTCAGCATCCCAAATTTAGGCTCCTGTCGATCAGGACTGATTGATTACTCACACATTCTCTCACACTCACACACACACACACAGACCTCCATACCTGGGTCCAACACCCATAATTGTTTTGGATTAAAATATTTTTCTAGGCTTTACTGAGCTTGTCTTGTGTATTGGAACCTATGAAATACTCTCAAAAAACCAAAACAATTACGAATTTGACCTAGGTAGCTGAAGTCACAACCTATGAACAGTATGAGCGCATGTTGCCTCTTGCTCACCCTGAAATGGACCTGGATGTGTTTGGACATGGGGAAGTTGTTGATGTCGAGTGGCAGCGTGAGCTGGGGGTCCAGCTGTATGCTGGGGGCTTCGACCAAGGCCAGGCAGTCCGAGTGCAGCTCTCTGCCCCCTGCACAACAACAGCCACAAACAACCCAGACCAGACATCTGCTCAATATTCTGTCAAATACAAACAACCCCAATGCAAACATATACTCAATATTCTGTCTAATGTAAAATCTGGCAACACTTTACTTGAATCCTTCAACATAAGGCTGACATACACATGACATAGCAGATGACATAACAGTTGAGTCAGATTATGTCAAATAATGCAAAGCCATCATACTTTTATTGGTTGATGTTATGGACAGATGGACATGTACTAAGTTCAGTCTGGCATTTGATGCAGATTATTGACTTATGCACATGGTTTGGAGTCGCTTTTGTTGTTTGGAGTCGCTTTGGCGAGTGAGCCAGGTGAGCCAGAGGAATGTGATTGGAAACACACACTGACCTGCGGTGGCCTGGAGCAATGCACCCAGCTCTGCAGGAATCACCAGGTGCGTCACATTGACCACTTCTCGCCTCCTTAACTCCTGTAATGGCACCACATGACACATTTCAAACTGAAACAGTTTTAGACCAACAACAAAATGAGACTAGGCGGTATAAGGATAAGGTTGTAATTAGTGTCATACATACATTGCTTGTAGGGCACTAAATAGAGTATGTGTGAAGCTTTACACAAAACTACTGTTAAAAAGTTTGCTCTGTTCAACAGAACCAATAAAGATGCATAGTTACATTACCACTACCATCTGCACATTCCCATTCACACTACCACTACCATTACCATTTCAATTCTCATCCTTTCTGCTTCTTCTTGCCTTTTTCCCTCCAATTTCATCTGAAAAAAAAGAAATCATTACTGATTACCATGCCATAGCCATGCCAATTAATATTATCAGAAGTTCCAGCAGACTATTGTAACACAATGTTACAATCGTAAACAGAAGTATAAAATGGCTGTGATAGCCCTGAACATGGAGGTTGCATACCCTGATGAATCTCTTGCGGTTGATGTACATTTGGACGAGAGAGCGGAATTTCACCAGGCTTGCCCTCATCTTCTCGTAACGTTTCCTACAAGAAATACAAATACAGGGGGGAGTAATGGGGTCTGAGAAAGCAGAGGAGTGCCCAGCACTATCCCAGAATTCCCTGAGAACCAGGGGAGTGGTCTGATGATGTTGGTGGGCCAGGCAGCAAGGGGGGGGGGGGGGGGGGGGCTTTTGAAAAAAATAGTATGGTGAAGTATATTTCAGGTATACTAGGAAATATTTAATAATACTTGAAGCATAGCCAAAGTTTATGCAAGTGTGCTTAGCGTGCGATTTGCCGGTGGTGGGTGGCGTACCTGGCGAGATAGCCGCGGCAGTGAGCCTGCAGCCGGACAATCTTCATGCGGAAGGAGACGTAGCGTTTGCGCACGAACATCATGCGAGTGTTGCGCTGCAGCGTGAGAGCGGCGACGTGCTGCACTCTGTCCCGCTTACTCTCCAGCAGCTGGTGCACCTCCTCCTTAATGAAGATCTGCAGCAGCACATCAACACACCGCCAGTAACACACCGCCAGTCACGCATCAACACACCGCCAGTAACACACCGTCAGTCACGCATCAACACACCGCCAGTCACGCATCAACACACCGCCAGTCACGCATCAACACACCGCCAGTCATGCAGGAACACACCGCCAGTCACGCATCAACACACCGCCAGTCATGCATCAACACACCGCCAGTCACACATCAACACAACGCCAGTCACGCATCAACACACCGCCAGTCACGCATCAACACAACGCCAGTTACACGTTTACCAGTGTGCCAGTCACGCACTTTAGACACACATTGATAGTCCTAACCAAGCTCCAAGTATTCTCAATGACTCATAACTAAACAACCAAAATACGTAACTGGGTGCAAGTGTGCTTTTGCGTAACATTATAAATTTTAAGTTACAAAGAAAGGCAACGGAAATGAAAGGGTAATGTGTTGGGGTTTAGGGTGCCACCCCAGGTCAGGGTGGAACAGAGGCTTTGAAACTTTCCCGTGCTCACCTTTGTGACGCCCACTTGGAAAGCCCCTTTTTTAAGGGGGCAGACCTTGCTCAGCATGATGACACAGTTCTCTCCATTTGGTGGAGGGGGCTGCTTCAGGCCAAGAAGGGCCTTGTACCTGTTGAGCACAGGAAACCCATGAGTCCACAGAGAGCAAACAACCTACACACAGAAACCTGCACAACATCGTAAACACACAGAGCACGCCTGACCCCATGGAGAACACACAACCTACACACAGACACCTGCACAACACATAAACACACAGAGCATGCCTGACCCCATGGCGAACACACAACCTACACACAGACACCTGCACAACACATAAACACACAGAGCATGCCTGACCCCATGGAGAACACACAGACACCTGCACAACATCGTAAACATACAGAGCATGCCTGACCCCAAGGAGAACACACAACCTACACACAGAAACCTGCACAACATCGTAAACACACAGAGCACACCTGACCCCATGGAGAACACACAACCTACACACAGACACCTGCACAACACATAAACACACAGTGCATGCCTGACCCCATGGAGAACACACAACAACACAAACATCCCTGAGCCAAAGAGAACACTCAAACACACCTGCACAGCAGCACAAACGCACAGGACAAACACACAGGACAATCGGTTTTAGTCAAGTAACTTTGACTTAAGGGAAGAATCCCAACTAATGTCAGAATACCAGACATTAATGTATCCGTCTGTCTTATACTATTTTTTATTGCAAAATTCTGCTGCAACCTCTAAATCATGTGTTGTATCTGATTGAATCTGTGTGAATTCCTCATTCAAACATGGAATCCGCCCCCACCAAGGCTCTTCTCCACAGAGCGGGCCGCGTACCTGTTAAGGAATATTCCAAAAGGAATGCGGACAGGGTATCCTTCCTTCCGGATACGGACGGTTTCTAAGATCCCAGAGTAATGCAGCTGAGCGCTGGCGAGCTCCATATCAAACACGCCAGGCTCCTGAAGAGACGCATAACACAGGATGACTACCAGCATACTGTCGTGTGCTATGAAGACGATTTTAAAAACAATAAATAAAGAAAATACCTTTTGATTGTTTGGCTTTATGCAACGTACGAAAAATGGGTTGCACCTAATGAGAGAGGGATGAAAACACTAATGAGCGAATGGGGAAAAATAATTCAGTCTTTCCATCTTTACTCCTTTGGCCTTGCCGGCTCTACTACCTGAAGCTATCCAAAAATACATAAGTCTTCTCACAGTGCAGATGGGAGAATAAATAGTATCAAATAAAGAATGGCCAACACGGAACAAAATGTTAAATTCCAGGGCTGTGTCATTTTAATACATAATATTTCACAGTTTCACAGACACAGATTAAGCCTAATTCTAGAATGGAGGTTCTCCATACAAAAGCCAATTTAGTCCAGGACTAAGCCAAATCTGAAAAATGTATGTGAAACCGACTCTTTATTTTTTCCAAAATGTGCAGTATCCCTCAGTGGAGGACGATCGGAGGAGCGGAAAACGACGCGTGAAAAGCCAACCTCTCCATGTTCTCCACCAGGTCCAGGAGGGACTGCTGAAACTTGGCGGCCGCAGTGGAGGGCTGATGGCGTCGGGTCACCGTGCTGTTCTTCCTGTGGGCCTTCTGCTGGCTGAGAAACTCTGCGTGGTTCGCAAAGAGATTGGCCACCATCTGACGAGGGCGCAAGATTAAGGAAGAGGTTTCATCTGCCTGTGCATCACACAGACGGCACTAGCAGCAGAGAGAGGTAGGACTATGTTTCCCTGTATGTTGACAATGCTTAAATGGGGGCGGGAAAGACATATTGTGGGCATTGGTTATTTCTGAGTTGTTCTCTCTGATAAGTTCTTTGACCTGCCATCTGAAAACAGGACGTGTGTGAAACCCCCACCCCCACTGGCCCCAACCACTTTACCTTGTTTTTGCTGTGAATGAAGAGATCAATAACTTCTTGGCGAACCTGATCATAATTTTTGTCCAGAAACTTGTAGACCTGCAAAGTATTTCCAGAACAGCATGTTCAGTCAATGTTAAACATTGTCCGGACATAAGTTTTTTTTTTTTTCATTAAACTGGAAATATTTCTAGCTGATATACAGTACCAGTCAAAAGTTTGGACACACCTTGCTGGATTTTTCTATTGTTTTATTTCCACTGTTTGTAATCAAGCAATTCCTATGTGGTCAAAGTGTAGATTCTCATATTTTATTAAACCATGTTTTTATACATTTTTGTTGCACCATGTGGTAATTACAGCACATTTTATACATAGCCCCCCATTTCAATGATTGAGACAATTTAACATATGTCAAATAAAATATTAATGTTTTGTATTTGGTTGCATATCAATTGCATAGCATGACTTCCTGATGTCTGTGACCTATCAACATCACCAGAGTCTGGATATCTTGTTCTCAGGTTGTCCTTCAAGCGATACTATAACTCTTTGTATTTGAATGGATCTCTATGGGGAATGCGGGGTGGGACTAGATTCAGTTGTAAATTACGCTGATACAGTATAGAACACATTTGTTGGCTAAATAGATTTATGTCATCAAGGGTCCAAGGTATCAGATAAGCCTAAAACTATCCTGCTGCTGCCAGATATGCTGCAGATACTACAAGGGACATTTCCTAATTCCACGGTCAATCAAAGTCAAATTATTTTCCCATTCTGATGGTTAATGTGAACATTAACAGAAGCTCCTGACCCGTATCTACATGATTGCACGTATTGCACTGCTGCCACACAACTGGCTGATTAGATAATGACATTAATAAGGTGTAATAAAATAAAATAAAGTAATAAAGTGCTCGGTGAGTGTATGTATTGGGGAAGTCCATATGTACCTGATAGGTGACTCTTCCTGCATAGTGTGTAATGGTGAACTCAGGGAGGGGCATCTTTGGCTTTGAGTAAAGGGGGTTGTTGCCATGGTGATAATGACACTTCTGAAGGAAGGTGTGGTCAGTTGCCTGTTAACAGATATTGTATTATAGGAATATTGTTATCAGAGATCCACAATGTTTGAGCAAATACATATTACCAAAACAATACAAGTGAATATTATTCAGATCCTAACAAGAATACTAATGTTACTGTGATCTTAATTTTTATATTAGTGAAATCTTACCAAAAATATACAGATTTCTAAGATTGTACCAAAAATATACATATATTACTCAAATGTAAAGTTCCAAACATTGCAGGCTGTTGTTGGTATTCGTTTTATTGTTTTGGGTTAGCTACAGCATGCTACAACTGTAAATTGTATTTTATATATCATGAGTGGAGATACTAAAGCAAATGGAGATTCATTAATAAAAGGATTTGTGACAACAGTATACCTGAGGGAACAAGCTCTGGTCATCCAGGATTTTAAGTATCCCATGAGGCTTTGCAGCAATGAGGTCAAGGCAGGCTTGGTTGTTACTGAAGTGCATCTCCTGCCATGCAATCTGCTCTCTGATGTACTCATCCTTGGGATAACAGGAAGTATTGTGATGTACCTGCCTTGCTATAACATACACCAATTGCTATAACATTACATTACATTAAATTTTATTGAGCAGATGCTTTCATCCAAAGCAATGTACATATCAAGGTCATACAACAAACAACTGAACACGTCAGCTAAGGTCCAGTTCATATAGGATTGGTTGTAAGGTCATGAACATATGTCCAGTACACAAGCTAAATAGGCCAAATCTATAGCTAAAATACCAAGACAACCACAACTTGAAGAACTACAGTACTGAGACAAATACACATGCAAAGGTCTGAGATTAAGGTATAAAATACAAGATATAAATATTGACTGAGAGGTACACTAGATGAGGAACTACTTACCTGTTCTTCCTTGAAAACGATCTTATTGAAAAAGCATTGAAGATACTCATTGGCATAATTGATGCAAAGCTGTTCAAAGCTGTTCACTGCGAGGTCCTGGACAAGGTGGGGGGGGGGGTCAGGGGTAAGGGGATCGCAAGTAGCAAGTATGATAATGTTTACACTTGCTAAACATCCAAGCACAAAATGTAGGCTCACTCTTGCATAACGGTAGACATAACAGTAAATAGATTACCTCAAATCCATATATATCCAGAATGGAGATTGACAGGGCCTCGTTCTTTGGGTAAACCAGCCTGTTGATCCTGTCGATCAGCCAGTTGAACAGAACGGAGTACAAGATCTTGGCAACTGCATCTCTGGATTTACCCCAAACAAAAATCAGCACCAATTAACTTTTTAATGACACCGTCCTCATCCAGTCTTAGAAAAAAGGTTCCAGTCTTAGAAATCAGATGATATTTCACAAAACTAAGATTGAATTTGAGACAAATGTGAATTTACCTGGCATCAACTGCACTTTCCACAGTAAGTGGGGTGAATATCTTTTCTCTCATTGCTTCCTAAAGGGAGTAAAATGTAACAAATTCACCAGCTCAGCACAGTTATTCTGCATCTTCATCATGCTTACATATACTTTATTAGCAACAAGCAACTTGAGAGGTAAAGATAACAATAAACAAATATCCATCCATCCATCCATTATCACCCGCTTATCCGAAGTCGGGTTGCGGTGGCAGTAGGCTAAGCTGGGTATTCCAGGCGTCCATATATAAACAAATATGTTTCCCTAAAAATAAGTGTATTTATTTTTTTATTTTTTTATCTTCGAGCACATTATAATTTCTACATTAAATGTTGTTCAAACATGTTCAACTGAATTCTCACATGTACTGCCAGTCACCTCATAAAATGCTTTTCTGGCAAATCACTGGATGTTTTAATTCAAAACAATCAATCAGGTGTGGATTGATAAATACAGTAACATTTCAGCAGTAAATGTGAGGGAGACTTGAGAGTAAAGACGTGCAACACCCCTTCAGGCAATGTGCAATGTGCAATGAGTCACTGAAGATCTACATCTACAGAAGGCAGGACTAGCTCTAAACCAATAGGAAAACGGTGCACAGCTGTGATGATGTAAGTGGGTCCTGGCTGTGGTAAAAATGAACAGCAGGGGTTGCCGAGATACTCCATCAACAGGCAAGTGGAAGTGATACAGTCTATACTGACAGGCGGTCAGCCACACGCCACCTGTTTGCTGGTGTAAACACACGATTCGACATCACTGACCACGCTTAAAGACACTGATAATCCCCTCTGATGACTGTATAATACGAACAACATGAAGACCTACATGTAGAAAGGGACACATCTACCACCCCTTATTCGATGCAGTGAATAATGCAATACAATGTAATGTTTGCATTGAATGCAGTCAATAACGGAATATGATGAGTTTACTCAATGCAGTTAATAATACAAGATGATGTAAGTGTGTATCTGATGCAGTTAATAATGCAATATGAGGTCAACCCATATTCAATGTGATTAATTAATAATGCAATATTATGAGTGTACCCAACTTGGTTACAAATGCAATATGATGTAAGGGAGTATTCAGTGCGGTTAATAATGCAATATGATGTAACGGTATAATGCATGTGTTTAATAATGCAGCATGATGTAAGGGTGTATGTACTACACATACTGAATGAGTGAACCACATTCAAACATGGAAGCACTCTGTTATCGGGTTCATTCTGGGGCCGTTGAAATAAGTATAATCAAATGATCATCGATACTCACTAGGCTAGGCAAAAATCAAGGACACCAGTGCGTGCCTCCAAGTTTCCTGGCTCCAAGCATTAGTGTTTTCCGGCTTTCATCGGATTAGGTGTACCTCGCAGCATCAGACACCCATCCAATCAAACCGGTTGAAGAATATATCTTTGACTATGGCCATCTCTGGTTACATAGGGAGGACCGAGCGGCCTAATTAACAGAATCACCTAAATTACATTGCGCAGGCCTCTGCCTGGTATCACAGACTCAACACCGTGATGATTTGCCCTGCCATTGCACACAGCGAGGCGGCCCTGGAACCGTCTACACCAGCACCCTGAAGCTCCAAGCAGGACTTTCATGTCCAAGAACATGTACAACTTTGAAATAAAGTCTGACGAAAAAGATTGTGAACATTTGGCGCCATGGAAACGAGGAAGAGAGCACAGCAAGGAGCATCTCAGGACGAAGGATATGATGTATTTTTAACAAAGGACGAAGGATATGAAGCTCCAGGTTGGGCACTAGGGCCAGCTTCATACCAGAGCAGAAGCTGGAAGCTTTTCATTCGTTTCTCAGTGGATATAACTGAGCGGGGTGGGACAAACAAAAGAAATAAAAACACATTGGATGTACAGATTTGGAAAGAGTGACCCTGGATGTTGACCCTGGAGGTGGACAGGTTCTCAACTGGGATGGATGGTCAGGTGACCCAGCCACTGATGATTTTGACAGTGTTTCAGATGGAGGATTAAATCCAAGAAATGCAATATGAGCAAGTCGGATATAACTTAAAGCCTTTAATCAAGAGAAAGAAATTATATCCAAAATCCTACATTCTTTGTGCAGTAGTTCTTTGTTTATGACAATCTGAAAGAAATGAGATTCTTAAAATAGTTTCAAGGAATTTGGGAATTATCTGCAGCAGTGGCAAAGTAAGTCTTCTCCATATATGTCGTACACAGAGGCATTTTATAATTTATAGTGAATGCAGTAAGGCTCTCTATCTGAGATGTGAATCTTAGAATTCATAGAATTAGTAACACAACAATGGTGAAACCCCATTTGGAAAATAAGTACCTAACAATAAATACATTCTACTTATATTTTATTATAAGAAGAATTATCTGATAATCCCCATCAATTTCTGCCAGAAAAGTGTGTTAGAGCTCATGGTGTTGTGTATATCTGTAGAGTGGTGTGGTGGTCTATTGCTGTGTGAAGAGTGTGGGGTTGCTGTTGTGTGTAGAGTGTGGTACATAGTTCTCTGTAGATGGGTGTGGTGTACTGTTGCCTGCCAAGTGATGTATAGCTGTGTGTAGAGTGGTGTGTAGCTGTGTGTAGAGTGGTGTATAGCTGTGTGTAGAGTGATTGATGTATAGCTGTGTGTAGTGTGATTGATGTATAGCTGTGTGTAGAGTGGTTTGTGTATAGCTGTGTGTAGAGTGGTTGGTGTATAGCTGTGTGTAGAGTGGTTTGTGTATAGCTGTGTGTAGAGTGATTGGTGTATAGCTGTGTGTAGAGTGGTTTGTGTATAGCTGTGTGTAGAGAGGTTGGTGTATAGCTGTGTGTAGAGTGCTTGGTGTATAGCTGTGTGTAGTGTGATTGGTGTATAGCTGTGTGTAGTGTGATTGGTGTATAGCTGTGTGTAGAGTGCTTGGTGTATAGCTGTGTGTAGTGTGGTTGGTGTATAGCTGTGTGTAGAGTGGTTTGTGTATAGCTATGTGTAGAGTGGTTGGTGTATAGCTGTTTGTAGAGTGGTTGGTGTATAGCTGTGTGTAGAGTGATTGGTGTATAGCTGTGTGTAGAGTGCTTGGTGTATAGCTCCCTGCAGTGGAGCTAGCTGAGATCTGCAGATACCTGCTTCTGGCCAGGGTGTTATTGCAATGTAACAATTAGACCCCCTGGCAACCAGTAAGGCCCAGGATAACCCTGATTAGATTTCAGCTGTTACCATGGTGCTGCCTTGGGGGGTTTTAATTTGGCACCATTGTTCCTCTTTGTACGACAGGGAACTTCTTACCTATCAGTTGTTGAAATTAGTTTCACGTTTCAGAAAATTACATGTAAAACTTTGCCCAGGGTGGCGATTTTTGGCGAGATGCCGAAAGGGGGAGTCTCAGGTCAGGTCAGGTCAGGCGGAACTAGCCTCTGTCAGGCAATATCACTTCAGTTCAGAGTTCAGGTTTTTTGCGAAGCAGGAATACTACAGAAAAGCTATAAATTCAGTTTTTACTGCTATGAAAAAAGACCTTGGACTGTGCGAAAATGATACTTCCACTTTTCCTTTTTTAAATGTTATATATTTAAGGAGTACAGCACTTAAGGCCGTGCTGTAAAGCGGGGTGCTGTACTGTGTTTATAAAATGGTTACAACATATAGAAAGAATCATGACAAAATATATGACATATATAAATAAATATATTATTTATTTTGTAATATTATTTTTAAGTATTGGTTTGTGCACAGAGTCATACTGTTTGAGAATACTGATACTGAATACTGATACTTGATACAGATTACTGTATTAGATTTGCAATCACAGTCACAACCAATCAGTGTCCAGGATAGAAAAAACTTGTTTTGAATGTTGAAATACATGGATTAATTTTATTTTAACATATAAACAGAGCATTTTACAATGTAATTGGAGTCCTGCACTGGTAAGCACCGTGGAAATGGCAGCAGCAGTTTTTGCAGGCCCGGCTCAGACAGAGCGTGTCTTACCGTGACTTTAAACGTGATGGACTTCTGCAGGGCCTCCGGGGAGATCTGGAGCAGCTCAGCCACCACGCGGATCTCCTGGGCACTCACCACAGACGCTCTTTCCTGGGCGTCCGCCTGAGGGCAAACAGCACACCTGAGTACACCTGTTCACCGCACCAGTCCTCAGTCACAACTCGACGGACGGACGATGGCTCATCAAAGTGCTCCCATTCAGAGCTTTGCGCTCAAGGAATATTATTCTCCTGCTGTAGATTGAGCTAAAAAAAAAAAAAGGATCGTTTACATCATGGAGACAACATTTTAAATACTTCTGCGATATGAGTGGGACAAATCTTTCAGGGGCCAATTTTTGAAGGGCAGGTGTAGTGTGGTTGGTGACAATAAATGAGTAGGGTGGGGGGAGGTCAAATGAGGATGTGCACCACCCTGTAAAAGGAATATTGGAGGGGAACAGAAAATTGACAGCATTGACATTTGATCAAGATGCACGCCCACTGGTATGTGATGACTTAAATCTAAATTCAAATCATTTTCCAGGAAGTGGAAGGAAAGTCTAGGAAAAAGGTTTAGCGTGAAAATACACAAGTATTACAATTGTATTAATTTTATGGAATATACTTTCGACACATTTGTGTGGTTATGAAAAAATGGCTAAACAGAGGAAAAGTGAACAAGGGCGGTTTCACAGAGAAGGGCAGGGCGCGGCGGGAATCTGCAGCTTGCACCTCGTGTCTCTCGAAGAACACGTTTCCCAGGTGCAAAATGGAGGACAGGACTCGGAAGATTCCGTCCTGGTCCTGGGCACTGAAGTGCAGGATGTCCATGGCGCTCAGGAGCCTCAGGAAGTCGTCCGCATCGCTCTTCCCCGGGATGCTGTAGTTACCCCCCTGAGGAACACGCACACGGGCCGTTCCCTTAGCTTCTCACACAACATCCATCCGTTCAGCGGTCACCGCTGATCTAAGCACTCCGATGTTCGTCGTTAAAACAGAACATTATGAAATGGTGACTTTAAATAATTTATATATTTCGAGTCCTCTTTGGAATCCTGGGATTGACTTGATGATTTTTCATACATGCACCACTACGAGGTTTTCAGATATTTCTGAAATCTCAATAAGCCTTTCATTGTAATACACTGTCCAGGGTAAAGATGGGCAACAGATACAAAATGGTGGAGAAGCCTGAAACCCAAGCTTGGTCAGACTTACCTGATTAAGGTAATAGTAAGTCTCAGGATCCTGAAGGTAGAATGACTCTCTCTGCTTGGACGGGAGGCCGGCCACCATCTCGTAAAAAATGTGATAGTTTCTTTCATCTTTGGCCTGAGAAAAGGAGCGAATGACAACATGTGGCTCGCTGCTTTCACCCTGTCAGGAAAACCCAGGGTTTTGGCCTCCTCACTGATCTCAGAGATCACATTTCAACAGTCTTTCAAGCCAAGCGACATAACTTTGGTAGCACTTTATTCAAGTGTCTTGTATAGAATTTGTTTATACTTTAAGTGCTGCATGACTTATCCTCACCATTTTTCAAAAACATACAGGAATATTATAAACAAACTTATAAACCACTCTCTGACAATGAATACCAACTCATGTAACATTTTTTTATAACACATTTATGCCAACGATTGTGTCCATAAGCAAACCTCATTGCATATTCTCAGCCTGGCTAAGGGCACGTAATGGAATTCTATGCTCAGAGTTGTTCTTTCAGGTACCGAGCGGTGCGAACTTTAGATTGTTCTGACATGCGTACCTGAAACACAATCCTGGACTTCTCAAGTAGATACTGTGAGGTTATGGCACCACTGATCACACCCCTATGGTGAATAATGTAGAAAACAATAAGTATTTTTAGTGCACTATGGAACACACACTATCTCACAACAGCTTGCATTTTAACTGTCTGATAGGAGGTAATATTATGACTGCACAGTAGCATCTTGTTGAATTTAACTTTAGAAGAATTCAATATTAAGTTTAATTTGTATTTCTGTTTTTGTTTTCATTGGTATAAAAGTGGAAATTTGCTAATGAAAAATAAAAAAAGACAGCACTTACTCCTCCAAAAATATCTCCACATATTTCCCAAATCGACTCGAGTTATCATTCCTGACAGTTTTGGCATTTCCAAACGATTCTAACAGAGGAGCAGCTTCAAGAATCTGTTAGGGTGTTGAGTGAAGAAAGATTACTCTGGAGAAACTTACACCAGAAGCTCAGATATAAATATACAAACCACTCAAGAAAAGAACTGAAAAGAAATCACATTTTACGAAAGACCAAGTAACAGATGCTGATAAGACTTAAATGTATATGTATCAATCAACAATTATCACTCTCAAAAGACACATTTCAAGAACACAAATGTCTGATTGGCTGCTTGGAACATATGGTAAACAGTTAAAGGTACAATAGGTAATTTTGGACTTCTAATGGTCAAGAGAGGAATTGCAGCAACAAACACGCTCAAACCAGAACACTGTTTATCCCTCTCCCTTCTCTGCGAACGCGCTGACGTTGAAACAGAATTGACTGTGGCAATTAGAACCAATTTTCACCCAATGAGCTTGAAGTGTTGTACAGCTATACAATGTTTTGGTACAGAGTGCCAGCCCGTCAACTGTATATTTTAAAACCAGAATTTAAGGACTATAAACACAGGCAGAGAGTGAGTCAACTTGTCAGTGAGCCTTTATGAATGCTAGGAAGGGTTTTTACAATGGTCTTGTAACAATGTTTTAACACAAAAATCTTACCTATTGTACCTTTAGAGAGTGGAAAGCTGTAAAATACCCGACTGAACGCACTGGTGCAGAACGCAGAACTGAGTAATGACAGGGTTCATGCCATATTAAATATGCACACGGGAGAACTCAGGTTAAAAACACAATACCTGAATCTGAGGTGCACATGAGGCAAAACACAAAGAGAACATGTTTAGCAAATGGACAAGCAAAGTGACGTCTTTCAAAGTACAGCTCTGTATGTTTCTGAAGTGTGGGCATACCTGATGCGTAATGTCACTCTTGTAGTGAATTGCAGCAATATACCGCAGGACAAGCTTGGTGGCTTCGGTCTTGCCTGAGCCACTCTCCCCACTGAAATGAGTTAGAAAGATCAACCGTGAGGAAACCCAGCCCCCTCTATTATGTAACGTGGGTGAAGTCTCTGGCTATAACATCCTTTGAGGTGATGGAGAGTAACACTTATGTATTACATTTCGCCCGAGCCTTTACGGAGAGCTTGATCTTTGTAAATGTTCCCATTGACAGCGTATAATCAGGAGACGGGAGTGAAATCCGACGCGGGAATGCGGATGCCGTGCCAGCAGCTCGGAGAGGCCGGGGGTGTGCATTTCACGCAGTGACCGGATCTCTGGGCGGAGCCCTGGCACCGACGCCCAGGGTCTTTCCTTACAGTATCTCCGTCAGGAGCAGCTCTTAAATATTCCAGGTGACCAGCCAGTGTCAAGCAGAGTTGATGTTGACTGCACGATACCATAAACACTAGACCGGCCACTGCTTGTGTGTCACATTAATAATTTGGCGATCTAAAAATCCACATTTAGGAATTCAATGGGGAGAAAATTTGGTAATCCTTTGTTTCACAGGCCATTAATTAACTAGTATTTACTGGGTAAATACAGGCACTTGTGCATTTATTGGGCAACTATTTTCATTTAGCTGGTAAGTACTATGAAACGAAGACAGTAAGTACCATGAAACTAACTTGTTGAAAACACATTTAACATTTTAACCTCTGAAATCAAAATAGCCATCTAAGAATTACACTTACGTAGACTACATGTAAAATCAAGGGTTACCTAACATATTCCCTGAATTAATAGGCATCCAGAGCACATGAAACACACAAGAGACATATTAAGAGATGTACTGTACAATGACATTTCATTCATATATATATATTATAAAAATAAATATTGTTTTACCTGTGGAATGGGAAGATACAGGTTAAACTTATGCACAATATCACCGATTATAATATGTATTGAGCCACAGGAGCCCCAAATTACCTTATGATAATGCACTGGTTCTGTTTGGCATCCTTCATTCTAGTGTAAGACAAATTTGCAATAGCAAACAGGTGACTGCAAAAACAGAAAAACAGAAACCATATTCAGTTTAAATTTCAGAATAAACAACCCGCTAACCAATACAAAGTCAGGTATAAGCCATTGATTATTAGTCAGTATTGTCAGTAGTTGTAGGCTAATTCTTACAATATCAGAATGGTAAGTTACATGCAATACTCTGTACAGTTACATGCCCTAAATAAACAGCAATCATGAGCCATTATCTGAGCATCTCGGAAAAAAATCACATTAGGCCCAAGAAATCAGGTCAGGTGAGTTAACTATGCAATCATCTGTTTTATTTGATCAATTACATGCTGACAAACAAAACCCAGCAAAACCCCTGGCCTAGACACTGAGAATTGGTCACCGTTGAATAGCATTGAGACTATATGGACTTACGGAGGGTTCTCTCCCAGTGTGTGTCCATGATACTGCAGCACCATGTCAGTTCCGTAGATATTAAACATCTTATATGGATTAACGGACACCAGGATGCTGCCAATGTAGGTCTGAAATACAAACTCACATTTTACATTCTGTGGTCTAGGTCAAAGCAACAAAACAGTATACCTATTACAAATCTAGAATCTGCATGGGAGGAGAAACAGCATGTAATTAATTTCTCGCATTACTCACATAAATCAAATTCCGTTCAAATCTTGTCTTCAAATTTATCAGCACAGAAGCCTCATGTAGCTCTCTGAAAAAAATAAGACAGAAATGTTGCCAATGAGGTGAGAGGGTTTGATTCAAGACTTGCCAATGGGGTAAGACATTTTCACATGTCAAGCAAACTAGGACTGAGTTTTTGTAGTGAAGGTATCAATTTCTTTGAGCACTTAGGGGTGTGTTTGTGTGTTTTTAATGGCAGGTTCTCCCACACAGGGACTTACTGCAGCTGTGTCATGTCTTCCGCCCCATCCTCCTCATTCTGGTCCCTGTGCCGCATTGTCGGCAGACTGCGGATGGAGAACATCTGCACAAAAACACCATTTTAAAAGCCAGAGAACATCTGCTCAAAAACACCATTTTAAAAGCCAGAGAACATCTGCACAAAAACACCATTTTAAAGGCCAGAGAACATCTGCACAAAAACACAATTTTAAAGGCCAGAGAACATCTGCACAAAAACACCATTATAAAGGCCAGAGAACATCTGCACAAAAACACCATTTTAAAGGCCAGAGAACATCTGCACAAAAACACCATTATAAAGGCCAGAGAACATCTGCACAAAAACACCATTTTAAAGGCCAGAGAACAACTGCACAAAAACACAGTTTTAAAGGCTAGACAACATCTGTGCATCTGCCCTTGACCATGAGTCCTCCTCCACTCTTAGAGTGGTGAGCCAATTATGCTGCTCCATGTGAACCGGCCAAACTCGGCTTTGGCAGGAACGGGAATTGAACCCCGCTCCACGCTGTGCAACTGCAACTAACTGATGCCTGAATCAATGTCCGTTACTTTATTGTACGCTACCACAGCTCTGTACACCAGCTTGTTAATGCAAATATTTAAAGGTACAATCGGTAATTTCGGACACCTGGCGGTCAAGACAGGAATTCAACCTCTGAGTGGATAGGCTACAGCAGCAGAATACATAATAAGTTGGGTTTTTTTAATGTAATAAATACGTAATAAAGTGGTCACTGAGTGTACATTGCAGCTGACCACATAAACAAGCACTTTGTTTTAGCTGGAGTGGCAATCAATTGGAAATTCTACACCACTGCCTGAATGCAATTAAAATGTTCCTGGCTAATGTGCTCAATGGACCAGGTTATTAGAATTTAAAAAAACTATTAGTATCTATTAGTTTTTAAAAAACTAGTTTTGTTGTCAGAATTTGTTATTATGTTTGCAAATAATGGTTTTCCACATCAAATAATCCACGTTTACCAAGTAGTTGCAAATAAAGAAGATAGCCCTTGCTTTGCAATAAAAGTTATACTCAGATTCTTCTTTGGATATTTTCTCAGAATAAGAAAGCTGCAATTTGAATAGTTACCTTATCATACCAGTGGCCCTGAGGATCATCTTCCCTGTCTGGTGCCCACTCAACCTCAGTATCCTGTGCGTCAGGGTACAGGTGCACTGGTGCATGAGGATCTATCAAATCCTCGTCCCTGTACATTGACCATTTTGTGAGGTTCTGCACTGTTTGATGAGGAAGTAGTCTCTCAGAGGACCACATATCTTCTGGCTCCTGGCCCATTCCTCCCGTTTGGTTCAGGGCCCAGTGGTGAGCGGAAAGGGTGCCCATCCTCTGCATCTGGGGCATCACCATAGCATACCTCCCACTTGGGTCATCTTCTCTGACCTGTGAGCGACGACCCAGGTGCGCGGGGAGCTTGTACGAAGCACCACGCAGGTTAGTGTTCCGCAAAGCACCTGACAGGAGTGGGGAGGCTGCTTCATTGCTTGTAGAAGACTGGTTTCTGTTTAATATTGATCCATCTGGCAGCCTATATGATGCATTGCGAAGGTTTTTATTGCTCAGCAAGGCATTAGACAGGAGCGGTGAGGAAGGTTGGTGTCCCTTGTTCCTGGACAAGATTGACCCATCAGGCAACTTATAGGAAGCCTGACGAAGGCCAGTATTCTGTAATGCACCTGAAAGAAGTGGGCTAGTTCTTTGTCCGCTTGACTGAGCAGAGTTTCGAGAGAACATTGAGCCATCAGGTAGCCTATAGTTAGCTTTGAGAAGGTCTGGATTATTCATCAAGGCACTAGATAGAAGTGGGGAGGAAGGCTGTTGTTGTCCCTTGTTCTGTAATAAGATTGATCCATCAGGCAGCCTATAGTTAGCTTTGAGAAGATTTGGATTCTGCATTAGAGCACTTGACAGCATTGGGGAAGTGGCTTGCGGTACTTCTTGGTTTCTGGAAAATAACGATCCATCAGGCAACCTATAGTTAGCTTTGAGAAGATTTGGATTCTGCATTAGAGCACTTGACAGCATAGGGGAAGTGGCTTGTGGTACTTCCTGGTTTCTGGAAAATATTGATCCATCAGGCAACCTATAGTTAGCTTTGAGAAGATTTGGATTCTGCAAAAGAGCACCTGAGAGCATTGGGGAGGTGGCTTGTGGCGGTTCTTGGTTTCTGGAAAATAATGATCCATCAGGCAACCTATAGTTAGCTTTGAGAAGATTTGGATTCTGCATTAGAGCACTTGATAGCATAGGGGAGGTTGATTGTGGTATTTCTTCATGCCTAGATACTATCGTTCCATCAGGCAACCTGTAGTTAGCTTTGAGAAGACTTGGATTCTGCATGAGAGCACTTGATAGCAAAGGGGAGGTGGCTTGTGGTATTTCTTGGTTTCTAGATACTATTGTTCCATCAGGCAGCCTATAGTTAGCTTTGAGAAGATTTGGATTCTGCATGAGTGCGCTTGATAGCATAGGGGAGGTGGCTTGTGGTATTTCTTCATTTCGAGATACTATTGTTCCATCAGGCAGCCTATAGTTAGCTTTGAGAAGACTTGGATTCTGCATGAGAGCACTTGATAGCAAAGGGGAGGTGGCTTGTGGTATTTCTTGGTTTCTAGATACTATTGTTCCATCAGGCAGCCTATAGTTAGCTTTGAGAAGATTTGGATTTTGCATGAGAGCACTTGATAGCATAGGGGAGGTTGATTGTGGTATTTCTTCATTTCTAGATACTATTGTTCCATCAGGCAGCCTATAGTTAGCTTTGAGAAGATTTGGATTCTGCATTAGAGCACTTGATAGCATAGGGGAGGTGGCTTGTGGAATTTCTTGGTTTCTAGATACTATTGTTCCATCAGGTAGCCTATAGTTAGCTTTGAGAAGATTTGGATTTTGCATGAGAGCACCTGATAACATTGGGGAGGTGGCTTGTGGTATTTCTTGATTTGTGGAGATCACTGTTCCATCAGGCAGCCTATAGTTAGCATTGCGGAGATTAGAATTGAGCATAGCATTTGAGAGGATTGGAGAAGACTGTCCCATTAGCTGGTCATGCTCCATCACCCCAGGAGACTGCGGAGAGCCAGGTGCATTTTGGAAAGGTGACCGGTAGGAAGCACTGCGTAGATGAGGATTCTGCAGCGCACTTCCCAAAAGTGGGGAACCAGGTGCCTCTATCTGCTGTGTATTTTGGAAAGGTGACTGGTAGGAAGCACTGCGGAGATGAGGATTCTGCAGCGCACTTCCCAAAAGTGGGGAACCCGGTGCCTCTATCTGCTGTGTATTTTGGAAAGGTGCCTGGTAGGAGGCACTGCGGAGATGAGTATTCTGCAAGGCACTTCCCAAAAGTGGGGAACCTGGTACCTCTATCTGCTGTGTATTTTGGAAAGGTGACTGGTAGGAGGCACGGCGAAGATGCGGACTTTGCAGGGCACTTCCCAGAAGTGGGGACTGTGGTGATTCCATTTGCTGTGTCATCATTGAAGGCGACGGAGAGTTGCTTCTATGCAAAGATGATGCATAGGAAGCATTACGAACAAGTGGGTTTTGTATGGCATTTGTCAGAACTGGGGAATAGCCTTGCACTGCTTGACTATTCTCGGGTGCCATTGGAGAATAGCCATAGCCAGCATTGTGTAGATTGGGATTCTGCAAAGTATTTGGAAGCAAATGAGGAGGTATTTGTCCTGCTATCTGGTTTGCTGTAACTTGTGCATAGGGTGAACTGTTGCTCGGAAAGGGAGATCGGAAGGAAGAATTGTGAAGGCTTGGGTTGTGCATAGCATTTCCTAGAAGTGGGGAAGAGGGGATTATTGGTGAGGGTGATCTTGTAAGTAATGGTGAACCATGTTTTAATGAAGGTTGAGGGGAGGAAGGTCTACTTGCAAGATGCCTCATTGAGGACTGCCGTGATGGTGCTGCCATTTGTTTCAGAGATGGCTGTGGAGAGAGTTGTCCTTGCCCACCAACAGCCCTTGAGTGACTTGCAGCTCTTATTGACTGTCTCGGGATGTTTCGAGGAATTCCTACAACAGGGCGGCCTCTACCAACAGGCCTGCGAAGGACTCCAGGCGTCCCTGGCAAATTGACCCTGTTAGATTCTCGCCTTCCCACATGATGAATACCTTGTCTTCCTGGGAGCGTAGGAGAGGAGTTCACAACCAAATCTCCAGGGCCAGCAGGTCCTACTGTACTACGGACAGAAGATCTAAATGGAGGCACGTGTTGTGTAAGGGGAGCACGTGGACGACCCATCCTCTGCATGTAAGGACTGCCTGGCGATGGTTTTACAGCTCCCATAGGCACTTTGTTCCGTCCAGGCCCTCTAATGCCATACCTAGGAGATCCAGGTGGGAGGTCCTGTGCTTCAGGCATGGGCCTATTTGACAGTCTGGATGGGGTGGGGGATGGGGGTCCCGGGCTTCGTCCCAGGCGTGGTGATAGTGGTCTACGAGATAAAGATGGAGAGGGTGACCGCGGCATTGGTGGGGGTGAGGGAGCTCTCTCCATTTCACGGTAGCGAATACTGCCAGCAGGCCTCATGCTCAGCTGTGGGGACGGAGCACGGCTCATTCGTCTTAAAGATGGTTGAGGAGATGGAGGTCTTTTGGTTGAAGCACCTAGCCTTCTCTTAATAGGGCTAGGTGAATCTTTTTTCCCTCCAAAAGGCCTAAAAGCAGCTCTTGAAGGGGCAGGTTGAGAATCATATCTAAGTGATGGTTGTGGAGAGAGGGGTGGGCTTCTTCTTCTTCTAAATGAACCGCGTGGTGAAGGCGGAGGACTCCCCCTGCTTGAGAAATGAGATGGTACTCGTGAAACTGGCCTTGCAGCTGGTTGCGGAAACATTTTCATACTTGGTTGAGGCGATTGAGGCATTGTCCTTCTGTGTGTCAATGGAGATGAAGGGGGACTTCTCCTTGATAACACAGATTGCGGTCTTTGATATAGGGATCGCTGACTTAATTGTCTCGACATGGGAGGGGGGTGACTAAATGTTCTTCGTGGTTGTTGTGGAGAAATTGGGGGTTCCATTTCACCAAAACTCTGTGGTTGAGGTAAATAGCCTCTTCCTGGAGACATATTTGCATGCCTTACTGAAAGCTGTGGGGAAGGATGAGGGCTTAGTCTTCTTTGAGGCAGAGGTGAGCTCATTGGTGAGCTCATTTGTCCAATGTGTTGACCATATCCCTGCATCATGGTATCAGCAGTAATTGGTTCACCAAACCTTCTTGCGGAGGCTAGAGGAGATAGTGGCCTTGAGAGTGGTAGGACTCCCATGGGCTCAAAACTATGCCGGCTGAGAGTGGGTGAAGGTGGAACTTGAGGAGGAAATGGTCTCATTTGGGATAAAGGAGAAGCTGGCATTTGATGTAACATGCTTGGACCAGGGCTCCCAAATCTTCTTGGACTTAGTATAGGAGATGGTGCTTGGCTTGTAAGCATAGCTGTTGGTGTAGGAGGGATATGTCTTGCATAATGGGTAGCTGTTTGCTGGGGAATATCATAAGGAATCCCTATGACTGATGGAATTAAGTTTTGTTGATTTTCATACTGTATCTCAGACATTGCTTCAAAATCTTGCAATGTGACCTGGGGGTAAAGTGGGAGATCGGCACCAAGTTGCTCGTTTCCCATCACATTAATATGTGGTCTTGGGAGCTTGTACTGTAATGAACTCTGTACCCCCACATTATCCATAGCAAGGTTTTCATAATCATATACATACATTTCCTCTCCTTCCACTTGCTCCATTATATCGTCCATAAAATGAGGATATTGTTGGTAACCATCATGTACAAGCTCAGCATATGATGGACTAATATTTGCACTGTAATCAATTTGCTGACTATCTTGATAGAATGGACCCTCATAGCCAAGATTCCCCAGGTAAGGATCTGGCTGTGCAATCTCTCCATAAAGTGGGTCATAATAATCTTGCTGAGAATCATAATAGCCATACTGATCAGAGGGATTAAGGTAGTATTCCATGCCATTCCCATAATAACCATATTCATCTTCTATTGGGTACTGCATTTCATCATAAAACTCCATGCCATCATCATAATATGCATATTCGTCTATGCCCTGTTGTCTGTAATTGAAATAATCCTCTTCATACTCGTGATAGCCATACTGATCTTGAGGGAGATATTGGTCATAGTAGTCTATATCTTCTTCATAATAGTCATAACCATTGTGGTATCCCATAGAGGGTTCATAATAGTGAGGGTCTTGTGGGTAGTAGTCATACTCATCCTCATAGTCATAGTAGTCTGCATCATCCTCATATTGGAAATACTGTTGCCCCGGTCTTGGTCTTGAGTGCCTTGGGCCAGTCTGAAACTCTTCCTCGTAATAATCATGATTCCTATGTGGAAATCGCCCTTTGGAGCGTCCTCTTCCATGTCGATGTTGCTCAAAATCATCTTCCTCATAATCATATTCATCTTCATCATACTCATACCCATCATTCTGATAACCATAATGTCTTCCCATGCGCCCGTGTTTTTCGGGTCCTGATCTGGACATCTTAGCTCTACCTCCAAATCTTCTTTGATTTCGTTTTGTTGAAAGAAACTTCTTTGTCAGCCAATCAGCAGCTCCAACAATCTTACTTAATATCGTTCCACGCTTCTTAAATTTACGGTTTTCAGTTTTTGGTTTATTAAAAAGTCCTTTCAGTTTGCCTCCCAACCCTGGTTTTTTTTCTATTGCAGGTTTTTTGTTCCCAAGGTTGAGTAGTAAATTTGACTTTTGGGGGGCAGGAGTTTCTTTCTTTTTTCCTTTTTTAAACAACATAAATTTAGTTTTCTGCAGGACAGATTTACTCTTTTTCTTTGCCAGAATTTTTTTTGGTTTTCCAAAACCTACAAACATCTTGGAAGCGCTTTTCAACCGCTTCTTTGAACTTTTCTGTTTTTTGCCTGAAAGCGGCATGAAAAGCTTAGATGTACTTTGTAATCCTGTTTTTGGGTCTGGTTTAAGTAGAGCTGAAGCAGAAGAAACCTTTCCAGCGAGTCCACTTATTGCTTTAGAAGCTCCTTTGATTTGGGGTCTTGTATCCACTCGCTTTGTGATGACCGCCGGTTTTGAAACGGGCTCCTCATCTTCGTCATCCTCATCTTCATCGTCTGACTGAGCATGCTTTGATTTACCTGCGGCCTTCATCCCCACGGCTTTTGAAGCCCCTCTCAGTGCAGCCTTGCCCTTCCCTTTCTTCCCTCGATCCTCCTCACTCTCCGCCTCACTCTGGCCTTCCTCATCTTCCTCATCCTCACTTTTTACCACATCTGCATCAGAAGCCTCTTCCGAGTCACTTGCGACAGCCTTCTTCCCCTTTCCTTTGTCTTTTCCTTTCTTCTTATCATCCTTTCCTTTTCCTCCAGAAGGTTCTTCCCTCTTTCCTCCTTTCTTCTCATCCTTTGCACCCTTCTTGTCATCCTTTCCTGGTTTCTTGTCATCCTTTCCTGGCTTTTTGTCATCTTTTCCTTTTTTTGGGTCATCCTTAGTCCCCTTTTTTGCTGCAGCTTTTGAATCACCTTTTTTGGCTGGCATTTTGCTCGGTTACAAAGACCATGCTACTCTAGGTCACTGTGTCACAATTTCTCAGGCAGTGAGGCAAATCTGTGTCCTAAACATCTTATGCGGAGTACATACTGCAGGAAAGCCACTTAACAAAACAAATTTCAGGCAATGTAAAGACAGGACCCTAAACTGAACAGCTCATGGAAAAACCATCAGTCATCCCAATTAAAGAGGCAGATTTTCTGTATGGCAAAACTGTATAAGATACATTACCGCAGTGCTGTCTTAACCTGCTTTAAGCATTACCTTTCACAGATCGGAAATCCCATTTTTCTTTTTAAATCCCAGTGGTTATTTCCCCATTGATAAACAGGTGTTTTCCTTGGCTAAGCGGGGAGCTTTGGCAGGCTTCCCATTGCATATTCCATTGTTAAGAAGTCTTTCTCTACAGTCAAGAGCGCCAGAAAATCATCAAGGAGACATGCCAACTCCGTCCCTCTCAGTTCCAGGAATCCAAACTCTGAGAACTTTTAACCCCCCTACTGGCTTTAAGTGTAGTCCTTCTAAAATACCAAAAGCATGTGTCTGGAAGGTTGACTGTCCTTCGCAGCTCCAAAGGCACATTAATGTACCAGCTATACTGCTCTTAGCGTAACATTACCTCTGTGGCTCATTCCTGTATGAATTATGCAGGCTGGCTGAGCTGGTACTAAACTGTGTCTGAGAAACATATCCAGAGAAGACCCAAATATAGCTGGAGAGCAGATGAGGTCCTCCTCAATCCGAGAAGCAACAGGTAAGTTAAACATCTTAAAAGCAAGACAGCATGAGTTTATAATAAAGCATAGATCTGCAACGGGTACTTGTTTTCAGCTTGCTTCGGGTGAAAAAGTACATGTTTTGATGAGGAGAACAAAGCCATAGTGAAACATAAACGTATTAAATATGTGATGTTTGTGGGTAGAATTGGGAAGTGTGAATTGAGTTCATTGTTTTGCCAATTAATTTAGTTAATTTAGTTAATGTTTTAATTTAGTTCGAATATGTATTTGCTACCCTACAGCTGCATTTAATTCAAAATACATATTCCTAATGACAGCAGGATATCGTTGAACTGAATGTTGAGTCTTTAATTATATGTAAAGTAATGATATTGTATTTTAAGGGGGAAAAATATTTGGATTAAAACACTATACAGTACGATTATACATACCTTTAAATATTATTGACCTGATGGATGTTTTAAAAAGTTTAATATTTTACTGTTTAAGGCAAAGCACTACAGTACTGTTATTCTTCTGTAGTACTTGATTTATGTATAAAATATTTTTTCATATTGAATGAACAATATAGGAATATGAAAATGTAAATAACATTTATTATTGAAAATATAACATGGTAATATTTTGTAAATTTTGCTAAATATTCAAATGTGATCCAGCTATGATTTTACACCTCAAAGTAGCCAGGAAAAAGAACAAAATTCTCTGTGACAAATTCCTTTCTGTGAGATTTATTCAGCACACACTCTCTACCTGTAGTTCACAAGAATAATAAAGGACAACTAATTCAATTAAAATTAATGAATCAAATTACACCTTCATTATACTTGGCAATGTGTTATGTGGGGTAGTGTTTTAGACCAAATTGCTCAAGCAAAGGATTTGCCACATTGTCTTTCGTGATGCAATTAAAAGATTATGAAATAAATTAAAATTATTGTAATTAGCCATGCTTGTTCCATTAGGTGTTACACACAGAAAGGCATATGCTGAATGAATCATTTTAATTCATTGATGACTGGTGAATATTCCAAAAGTTCATGACACCGGGAGTTATTAATTCTTAATGACTGGTCTATGTTCAATCCACTGAGAATGAATGAAACATTAATTAGAAAAGTTCTAAATTTATCTGGAGGGAACCCAGCTCCCTGGTGCCTTCACTGTCATACCCCTGATGTTATAATGAGCTTCATAGCACAATAATGCATTAGAACATGAGCACTTCTCTCTTTGTGACATAAAGTACGCTTCATGAATACAGGAGGCTACAGTAATCTATTCTGCTACGGACCAGTGTCCTACCCAAGGTGTATCATTGATAATTAAGTAATGCAAAGAGATGAAATTACCTTTTTCTTCTGCAAAAATGCTATTTGTTCCTAATATTCAAAGACAAGTTGTTTTTACACATAAAAAAATGTTAGATTTAATTTGTTAAGGCTGAGCAACATTTGCAAATTTGAGTAAATGGGTGACATTTTCATGAACGAAAACCCTTTTACATTGTAAGTCTTGGGCCATTCGGTCTCTCTGTTTCAGTTGCTGAGCCTGCTCAAGCCAAGACACAATATTATTTCCCTGTGTAAGCTGTGCTTTTGCTCAACACAACTATTAGCATGTAAGGACCCTCAGAACCAGCAGGAGGTGCTCACAGGTCTGCGGATGATCGTTCACGTGAGAAATACAGAGGTTGTGCCGTGGATCAGTGCTGGGACCAGTTCATGGTGACACATCCTTTTTTGGTCCACCAGAGACTGAGTATTTACTGTATCACTGTGCATGGCTGCAAGTCAAGAGGATGTATCAAGATTGGCTGCTACTACAGCATGTAAATATCTGGGCTTAAACTGTGCCTCCTTCCCTGATGCTAAGAACACTGTTCTAGGGATGGCTGTAATTGATGTGCCCTCATGATTAAAGGCACTAACAGCGAATTAAAGTGTCGGCAGATCTGTTCCTGTATTAAACAAATCCACACATCTTTCAGCACCAACCAGCCTGTATTAAGTTACACACAAGAGGTTCATATCCAGTGAAGCTTAAAATCATGGCACATGCTGATGAGCTGAAGATGAATGCGTTGATGTTAAGATGCACACATCTGGCTGGCTGAAGAAAGATGGTGCTGTTTGACCAACACTGTGCAGTGATTTTAGGTGCAGTGGCATTCACATAAAATCCTGACAAAGCATAGCAGCAGAGCTCCTATTCTAATAAAAATAAACAAATATGGCAGCATATTTAACAGCATTGATGCTGCCCCATGATTATGTTACTACTATAACCATAAATTGTAATAATTCTTCTTGCAATGTTTAAATAAAGACTTCACCATTAGCATTTCATCCTCTTCCCAAAGATCACGTTTTTGGCTACCATTTGAATCTGTGTAGTGCTCCTTCTCGAACATCAATTTAATATACAGTATTTAGCATATTATACATAGACTAGGTTGATTACTCTGATTTCTCGACAGCAATTATTTATTCTGTGTACTCTTTTTAACAGCCTTGGGTGTTTAACACCCTTTAGTGAAGCTATTCTTAGGCTTTTAAAACAACACCTGGTGAGACAGGCATTGTAACCGATACCCAAATTTCCACCTTCATCCAGACCACTTAATGCCACAGTGAGGGTTGGGTGACAGCACAGGCTTTTAAGGACAGAACATGAGCATTTTTCAGATGCTCCCTTTGCACCGAAAAGGTATTGAATCTGAAAGACACACAATTAAATGTGTAACAAGGAGGCTAGAATAACTCATTACTGTGTTACTGTTACTGTAAAACTTGCTAGATTTTTTTGGAGCAAATTATTCTTAGCAGATTGTAACAGCACATACTGCCTGCTAAAAGGAATGATGAACTATCAACAAGTAACAGAGAGTAGCAGCCATATAGTAACGTTGCTGGCAATAGATTAGCCTATATTAGCAGTATAGTTGTTGGTACATGAAGTATATCACCAAATATAGTATGGTTGGTGGTCTATGCAGTATATCACCTAATATAGTAAGTTTGGTGGTCAACGCATTGCAGTTTATCACCCCATTTATGGCCTTGGGATCGGTGCCTCCATGTTAACCACTGGCTCTGGCTGTACTGACAAGCTCCAGAGTCTGGAACTAAACCCAGGTTGGTGATATAGAGCGGTCCAGAAAGAGCACAAGGATTATTCCAGTGATGGGATTAGTATACATCTGCTGAAGTGCAGAGCGAGGAGAATCTACTGCTAACAGCACAGACCATGTTTGCCACCCTGCACACTCTCAAATGGACAACTGAGTCTATATATTTCTGTGGCCTAAAATAGATCCAGGGCATTTAAAGAACACAATGGTCATGAATCAACATATTTTTCTTTATTCAATAAAATATACCTAGGTTAATATAATTCCTAGTAGGATGATCTAATCAAAACAAATTAAATCAATGGGGGAAAAAAGCAGGTGAATATGGACAAATGGTATGAAAATGATGAAAATCTGCCTACGTATTAAGGATAATTATCAGTGGACAAGAATCAAAGAATATTTGCAAACAGCCTGACCTATATGCCCTTTCCTTTTTGAAAATTAAACACTCTTAAATGAAATATCTCTTAAAGTCCTTATTGTGTCATATAATGTCACTGGCAAATCAAACCAAAGAAGGACCTAAATTTTTCATTAATAATTGTACGTTCATTCATTCATTCATTCATTCATTCATTCATTCATTCATTATCCTAACCCACTTATCCTGAACAGAGTCACTGGGGGACTGGAGCCTATCCCAGCATACATTGGGCGAAAGGCAGGAATACACCCTGGACAGGTCGCCAGTCCATCGCAGGGCACACACACCATTCACTCCCACACTCATACCCATGGGCTATGCTAGAGCAGCATTGGGTCAGTGTTGCTGCTTCACCGCTCAGCAGGGTCTACTGTGTACATCCACTTTGCACAACATTGCAAAAGGTAAATCAAGGGAAGGAAAATAAATGAAATAAGTGGTGAGGAATAAGCGATTGGAATGAGCCCACAAACCCGTTAAATGAAGGGCGGCCTGTAGCGTAGTGGTTAAGGTAAAGGACTGGGACACGCGTGGTCGGTGGTTCTAATCCCGGTGTAGCTACAATAAGATCCGCATAGCCATTGGGCCCGTGAGCAAGGCCCTTAACCCTGCATTGCACAAGGGGAGGATTGTCTCATCAACTGTATGTCGCTCTGTATGTCGTCTGCCAAATGCCAATAATGTAACGTAATGTTTCTTGATGAGGTTATGGGCTAGGAGGCTCCCGAGGAATTAAGGAAAACATGACTGCATGCTTTGTGAAAGTTTTTTTTTTTGAATGCATGACATATAAATGATTGACCTGTGGCTCCACTCCCCACATCTGGAATTCACATGGCTTCCAACTAACGTTGAAGGAGCTAGGACATTCAGTTTGCCCAATTCACCTTTTTCGTCAATTCCTCCACCCTTGCTTTTTCCTTGCTTCCTTTTCTTGCCTTCTCCAATAGGTGGAGCTAGGAACAAGGAGAGCAGGCAAGGAAAGAAAATTAGGATTTAAAGAATAAGTCAATAGAAAGAGCCCCAAGTCACAATGGCCTCCGGATTCTATCGTCATAGCAATTAGGCTGCTTAAATACCACTATACACACAGAAACGCCAATAAAGGCCTATAGCACCTGATACGGACAAGCCCCAGTAAATATAGTCATGTCTCATATGAGAAATATATCACAATGGTTTGAAATATTCTGTATATAGTAAGTATGCATATAAAATGAAAAAGAAAAAGGTGTTTTATAATATGTGCTAGTGGTATATATTACATACATTTTGGGTTTCACTTTTACATGATACTTAAATTTCAATGAGTGTGTGTATGACTTCAAATGTGAATGACAGCGAATGTGTAGGCGAGTAAGGGCTATTCATTACTATCCATCGGCAGAGCCAAGTTGCTAAGGAAATGAGCAATAATCCCGATAAGAATCCCTGCCACTAATTAAGCGGCACGTCTCTAAAAGTAAATCTCGCAACCTGCTCACTCTCATTACCCTAATATTTAAACACACATCTACCCATTCTGTGGATTTGGTTGAACACAAAAAGCCACCTGAGTTTTCCATTGTAATGCCAGTCTGACAGCATGAGTTACTGTGGTTTCCCCCCGATAGCCGCCTTAAACACAATAGTCTTCCAGCCTCCTCCAGGGTTATCTGAACACTACACCCAGGGTCGGGGACAGGCACTCAAAGAAGTCCGGGAGTTAGCGCACCCGGACAGTGACAGCCCGTAACTCCTGCTTTATGAGGACTCCACGTCGCCATCTGGAGGCCTTCAGGCTCATTGCGCTATTAGGCCCTCAGAGTCCTTTCTGCGGAAAATGTTAACTACAGTGCATTCTTGTGACTGCCGTTGTTACTTACGAGATATTGCAATTATATTTGTATTTGAGGCATAACAATGCATCTTGTTCCAAAATACAAGTGATGTGCCTGTGTAATTACCATCAAGTGAAATTATTGCTTTGAAAAGGAGGAGCTATGTTACCCCATTATTATGATTTCATGATTATGTCAGTAGTTGCTTGAAAAGAGAAACATTTTGTTATATATTTGATCTATTTAAATGGGTATTATTAAAAGAAAAGGGTTTGGTGATACACATTAAGAATTGATTAATTTCCTTAAAGAATGTGTGCCCATCAATTACACCCCAAATATCCAGTACAATATCACACTAAAGTTTGCCCAAAGTTAAAGGAAAATTTGGCCAATGTTTCAACCAGATGTGCACCTATCTGTCTGAATATAACTGATTCCATCGGCAGGTGTGAGGGCTTGATAAGGAGTACAATAGTAAAAGTGGGCTTTGCAACCACAGAGCCACTGGCTAACTACCAAAACATAAATACACACTTTTGATCCTATAATCACAGTTCTATGATATTAACCTTTTGTAATTCTACACTTAGTATGTTTCGGTAGTATGTTGAAGAACAACAATATAAAAGCAAATTTTCAATAACCTACAGTAACAATCATATGTGCTGTCCGGCCAAATTGCACAGAGCATTTTAATTGAAATATTTCCCCCATTTATAAAAGCCAGCCAATCACTGTAGAGGATACAGAGGAACACGTGTAAAAACCCATGGCTCAAACCAAAGACTCTCCCTGCAGATGGCAGTATTTTTTTAGATTTATTCATTTAGCTGTTCAATTGTTCATCTTTTTTTCACAATTATTCTTACCATTCCCTTTGTTTCTAAAACAGCCCCAAAGCATTGTAGCCAGAATTATAAGTGCAGTGTTTGGTGTAATTTAATTATAAGTGTGTATAAGGGTACTTATGTATGCACATATATATGTATATATGTATGTATGTATGTATGTATGTATGTATGTATGTATGTACACATGCACACACACCCATACACACACACAGTTGACAGAGGAAATATGCAAGATACTATTGCTTTGAATAAAAACATGTATTTTTCCAAATAATTTTAAAGAAAAATAAGACAAGGAAGTGTTGCTTAAAGCTGCTTAATAAAAACACTCATTACAATTGCTATGCCAAATGTTTCCCAAAACATCCCCCATTATCGAGAGTATAAAGGACCAGTAATATTAGGGAACCTAGCCCTTACACACCTTCACACACACACAAACGCACACTTACACTGGGCCATATGTCATCAGCATCATGAGTCACTCCAGACTTGGCAGAAACTCACTTTCTTACCTTGGCTCCACTGTCACTCACTGAAAAAGCTCCATCTTGGTTCGTTTCCTCTCCCCTCTCTCCTCTGGATCAGCATCCTCAAACTGCCTTCAGAAGACAGCCCGGGGCACCCAGACGAAACCCAATACCGCTGATAATTCCCCCCACAACAGCTTGCCCATTCCAGAATCCACACTTCCCCGCACAGTCGCGATGCCCCAGTGCCTCTTTATGCATAATTAAAGGGGCCATTATACTGGTTTTCACTCCTGAATAGAGGAAACAGCTCCGCGTTCCCAATGAGCACTGAATCCATGCTGCCAGAGGAGAGGTCCAGCGGAGGAGTAGGAGGTAGAAACACTGTTCAGCTTCATACTACAAAGTATGACTAGTCGCCATGACCAGTACAGAGTACAGTCACCTGGATCAGCACAGAATACAGTCACCCTGATCAGCACAGACTACAGTCACCATGATCAGTACAGACTACAGTCACCATGATCAGCACAGAATACAGTCACCCTGAGCAGCACAAACTACAGTCACCCTGACCAGCACAAACTACAGTCACCATGATCAGTACAGACAACAGTCACCCTGATCAGCACAGACTACAGTCACCCTGACCAGCACAAACTAGTCACCCTGACCAGCACAAACTACAGTCACCCTGATCAGCACAGACTACAGTCACCCTGACCAGCACAAACTACAGTCACCCTGATCAGCACAAACTACAGTCACCCTGATCAGCACAGACTACTGTCACCCTGACCAGCACAGATGACAGTCACCCTGACCAGCAAGCTTTAGGCCCTGGTGATGAGTCATATTGACATAATGTGCTTTGTGCAACAGGCTGCTACCTGAACCCTTTCTCAGAAAGGCTTTCCGGTACCCTCCCTGCCTGCTACTCATTGAAATCGTAGTAACAGGGAATCTGCCTCAATGTTTTACGGTTGCAAGTTTCTCATCTTATGGAATTTTATTGAGGTAATCTGTAACTATGTAGTTTGCGTTTTGGCTCTTGATTAGCATAGTTAACTTGCACTTGTTCTTTATTGATGTTGCATCTTTACATACTGGCCTGACGCCATTACTCATAATATTCAGGCGAATGGACCATTTCTTCTAGATGGTAGATCTTACCTAGATGGTTCTAGATAAGAGTGCCTGCTAATGCAATTAATGGCGGTGCATACATCTTGGGATTTATCCACTCCACAGACAGTGCTTTCAGTTTTAGCCCAAGGCAGGACAGGCCCAGCCCTGTTCCAGGACATCTACTGCTTGCTAAAACTCGGTCGGTCTGCTCCCAACTGTCCACTTATCTTCTCCAGGACAATCTCCACAATCCTACCTTAGTCCTACCTCCTGAATGTGTTGCTTTAACTTGTGGAAGAACCTATGCACTTAAATCGCTTTGGATTAAAAGCGTCTGTCAAATGACTAAAATGTAAATGTAAATGTCAGGTAGGTTGTATACCAAAGCACACCCCATTCAACAGCTAGAGATCTTGTGGAGTTGCCAAGTAGTAGAATCAGGCGTGGCACAAAGGGGTTGAAATGAAAACCTACAGGACGGTGGATTTAAAGGAACTGGGTTGGGCAGCCCTGGCCCAAGCTGTCCTTAAGTCAAAGGCCCTTAAGCAGGGGTCTCCAATCTTATCCAGAAAGGGCCGGTGTGTGTGTGCAGGTTGTTGTTTTAGCACAGGATTAAGACAGCTGATTCTACTCATCTAGGTCTTGATTAAAGACCACGATTAGTTCATTAGTATAATCAGGTGTGTTACTGCTGGGTTAAAACAAAAACCGGCACCCACGCCGGCCCTTTTAGGATAAGATTGGAGACCCCTGCCCTTAAGCATGTTCAGCTGAACATCTTCTCAGAAACACAAATAAAACAGTGCCACAGCTCTCCTACCACCAGCCATTCCTTGCCACAAGTTAAAGTACACATTTTTGTTAAATGATTTGGGCAAATCATTAATGGAAAATTATCTGAAATGAAGCAATACTGTTTACTGACCTTGTATGGATTACAGATAGTCTAAGCATGCATGTATTGTCTTGAGAGCTCTAATACACAGCACAGACCCACACCTCCAGGTGCTGATGCATGGTGGCCAACACGAAGAGAATATGCATTTGTGTTCCACAGCTCCAAGTTAATTACATATTTACATGCACTCAGTGAGGAGCAGTAAAAAGCAAAGGTGCTGTCGCAGGTTACCCTGACAACGCTCCCTGGCGACACAGCTAGGGCCGATTCACCTTTAGCTGACTGGTAACGTGTTTGGAATCGTTGGGCAAGAGGCTGGGGTTCAAATCCCGGCTGGGGTTCAAATCCCACCTCGGCCAAATCCCCCGATCTCCCATGGGGCAGTTTCAGAGACAGATTAAGGCATTCATTTTTGAATGGTGTTCATGAATTGAATTGGCCATACAAAACCTGGACTAAGCCTAATATATGTCTGAAATTCGCCTTAAAACACAATATCAATATTCACGGCTTACCTGGATAGGGTTTTCTGCTTCACAATGGAACCTTCCCTCAGCTCTCCTGCCTGCATTAGCCTCTGCCACAAGAAGCAATACACCTGGCTTCTACATGACAATTTATTAGTCACAGAGGAACACCATTCACTTTGGACTCTGACTCCTTGTGAAAGTATCGTTCTGGACAAAGAGCACTGCATCCATAAAAAGCTAAAGACACACGTGCAGGAGCCCCACCTGAGCCACCCTGGAATATGACGAAAAAAAGTAGTAAAAATCCATGTTTATAGTGCTACTATTTTGCACCTTTGATCTGTTTTTAATTTGAAGAGGGTCGTATTTCTTGGGTGTGGAAGTAGAAGGAGAGACTTAGGGGACTTAACTTTCTGAACAGATAATATTAAGCTAGTTAATTTTTGCTTTGCCATTCGCAAATTTTGAAAGAAGGCAAACTGTAGCTCATTGGCAATTTTGTGTCTTTAGCAAAAAAACTAAATAAATAACATTTTAAGTCTCAATATAAGAATTTTTATAAAGGGTTTTTGCAAAACCCGTCTGCACGGCAACACGTACCGCCCAGGTGCAAACACACCTGCAGAAACTATTAAATGAATAAAACTCATTTCGCATGGTCAATTTTTGTAACTTTTTTAATTTTATTTTTCACTTTAAATGAATTTCATGCAAAGCTGCAGTGGATAAAACGTGTCGATTTCTGCCATTTCTGCCTACTTTCGTTCCAAAGTCATTTTTCTGGCACTGAGAAAGTAAGAATCAGACTTTTTTTTTTTTTGGACACTCATAAGAAATGGATGCTTTTCCTGTGCAGTCCACCCACGCAGACGAGGGGCACATGGCCTGACATTTGCACCAATCACACGCTCTTATTTCTTCACAATCTGGATCACGTCCTCATGCTCCATGATGTGGGTGAGTCCAACCCTCTGAGGACTGTACTTGGTGCTCGTTCCCTAGAAAATACGTTTCAAGAGATTTATTGTATGAGATTTAGTTTACGAGACTCACTCATTTAAAAATAACTGACACAGAACCACACAGCCAGACCAGTGCATACCGACTCACAGATCTTACAAGGCTACTCACCCACACCAGTGCATACTTGAACTGGCTTGCTAATGTTCTGTGAATTCGATGACACTTAAGAAAAAAAACAGAAAAAAAAATTTTACATTTTTTTTCATCTGAATCATCAAGTTGAAAGTGAAACAATGGCAATTTAAGCCAAGACTAACGTGACAGAACTGGATATTCATTTGATCTCACCTTCATAGCCGGTAGAAATATGGCATAGCGTTTCTGTCTACAGACAGTATACTGAGGCTAACATGACACGTCTACAGACAGTATACTGAGGCTAACATGACGCGTCTACAGACAGTATACTGACACTAACATGATGTGTCTACAGACAGTACACTGACGCTGACATGACGTATCTACGGACAGTACACTGATGCCAACATGATGCATCTACAGACAGTATACCTGACGCTAACAAGACGTGCTGCAGACAGTATACTGACGCTAACATGACGCATCTACAGACAGTATACTTGAGGCTAACAAAACGTGCTGCAGACAGTATACCTGACGTTAACAAGACGTGTCTACAGACAGTATACTGATGCTAACATGACGTGTCTACAGACAGCATACCTGACGCTAACAAGACGTGTCTACAGACAGTATACTGATGCTAACATGACGTGTCTACAGACAGCATACCTGACGCTAACAAGACGTGTCTACAGACAGCATACCTGATGCTAACATGACGTGTCTACAGACAGTATACTGATGCTAACATGACGTGTCTACAGACAGCATACCTTACGCTAACATGACGTGTCTACAGACAGCATACCTTACGCTAACATGATATGTCTACAGATAGCATACCTTACGCTAACATGACGTGTCTACAGACAGCATACCTGACACTAACATGACGTGTCTACAGACAGTATACTGATGCTAACATGACGTGTCTACAGACAGCATACCTTACGCTAACATGACATGTCTACAGACAGTATACCTGATGCTAACATGACGTGTCTACAGACAGCATACCTTACGCTAACATGCCGTGTCTACAGACAGCATACCTTACGCTAACATGACGTGTCTACAGACAGCATACCTGACGCTAACATGACGTGTCTACAGACAGCATACCTGACACTAACATGACGTGTCTACATACAGTATACCTGATACTGACATGACGTGTCTACAGACAGTATACCTGATACTGACATGACGTGTCTACAGACAGCATACCAGACACTAACATGACGTGTCTACAGACCAACACGATGTGCAGCCCCAGAACCCCCTGAGCAAGCCCCAGAGAAAGAGGAGAAACACACCGCATGTTCTACAGACGCTCCTCTCCTCATGATGATGGCGTCATTAAAATCTGGCCGCTCTGAAAACAACAGCACAGAGACCACAAAGTCTTATACTGTCAGTTACAAACGTACAAACAGTTACGAGCCAAAAACCACAGGGTCTAACATCCAAAGGATTGAAACATTCTGCATGCACTTCATTATAACACTAACACCAGAAGGATAGTGTTGCGAAGATGTTGGATACCTCCTCGCTTCTTGGTGTAAAGGCAGATGAGAGCCAGGTACTCCCACAGTGTCTCCAGAAGGTAGTCCAGGTTCAGCTTCATCCCACAGCTGCAAAAAAAAAGAAAAAAAAAGGGGTCTTAGTCAACACTGCAGTGCCTCGTTCAGACCAGCTTTAACAGAATACACAAACACAACAGTCATTCCAACCTACTTTAGGAGGGTCATGCATACAGTAACATAGTCTCAGTGTTGGGGTGTGGGTGTGTGTGTGTGTGTGTGAGTGTGTGTGTATACGTGTATGAATGGGTGAATGAGCATCAATTGTACAGCGCTTTATCCAAATGCCGAACATTTACCATTTACACACACACACAAAAACCAAAGCTGATCTGGCAGCAATTCATTTGTCATGAACGTTGCACTGTTCAGGACACAGAGAGCTAAGTTGGTGTTGGGAAAACACCATGAGTCTATGTTACACAAGTCATTGCCTCCCACTTTGACAGCTGGCACGTACGCAAGGCACACACAGACCTACTGGAACAGGTCACACGCACACACTCATCACCTGATGACGACACTGTGAGGTCTCCGAGCCAACCGGTCGACTTCCTCCATGGAGATCTGGTCTACTTTGTTGTACACCTGCATACAAAATACGTTGTGTGTGCGTGTGTGTGTATATACACAAAAAGAGGCGTGCATATATGCGTATGTGTGCATTCATGTAAGTGTGAGAGAGAGAAAAGGCTTTCCACTCAAAAAATATTACTCAATATTACTCAATCTTGAAATTAACCCTAAGAATAACAGAACATACACTCAGTGCGCACTTTATTCGGTATTAACTTCTTTTTTTATACTCTAGTCTTATGCTGCTGTAGCCTATCCACTTAGAGGTTTGATGTGTTGTGTGTTCAGAGATGCTCTTCTGCATACGACTGCTGTAGTGTGTGGTTATTTACATTACTGTCACCTTTGACCAGATAGGTCTGAGGAGAAGGGCCATTCTCATTAACAAGGCGTTTCTGCCTTCAAAATAGCTGCTCACTGGCACCAACAATCATTCCACAAAGTCACTTAGATCACATTTCCTCCCAATACTGACATTTGGTCTGAAAACCAGTTGAACCACTTGACCACATTTTATGCATTTCCACATGTTTGGTTGATTAAATATTTGCATCAACAAGCAGGTGTAGAGGTCTACCTAATAAAGTGTTCACTGAGTGTATAATATAATAATATAATGCCCCAAAAAATTAGGGGAAAAATAATTATTGCAAAAATCCTACTCTTCAAAGGATTAAGTCCTCAAAAGACCGTAATCAGGAAGAGCACCATAGAGGGATGTGCACACACACTTACATATAAGCAAGGCATGTAGACTCTGTTCCCCACGATGACATCAATGAACTCATCCGGCGTGCTGTCTTCCCTAAACAAAACCTCAGCATTGAAGATTTCTTGAGAAAATTTCAGTTAAAGCTAAACAAGTATCAGACACTGGATACAAAACAGTCATTCAGTAGCTTGGCTTTACATTAAAAAATGAGAAGAATTTAAGTGCAAAACAACCTCTGAGGAAGAAAAAAAAGAAAGGGCATTCCATGCAAGAATCAGATTTATTATTAAGAGATTATTTAAACTTTTGATATTAAATACATTATCTTTATCTTGTTGCATTAGTGGTTCAGATTACAAATAAAACGCAACACTCCTGCTTTTTCTCACACCAGAGGAATGTGATTTATTTTATGTACATCAATAGACTGCATCTCATTCAACTGGGGTGTGTCTCCTCTGACTTGTCATTTAGGGAAAATCAAGCAAATGCATTAAACTTTTGCCTAAATGTTGATGGTTATATTCCATTCCACTGTATACACCTCACCTGCTAAATTGAACTCCATTAGCACACTATGTCCAACATGGCCCTGGAAAGGAATGAAAAAACAGTCCAATATTCCTAATTTGTTGCTCCAAGTTGAATACAGATTGAGTTTGTTACTCCCCTAAGAGAGCAGCTCACGACAATCTACTATGACAAAGGATACTGTATTCGTGAAGAATGAGCTGTACTAGTTTTTCAGAGCATTGGGTAAGAGGGACAGTTGAATTGTAGGACAGACCTCCTCCTTTCTTTGGCTGAAAGAAAAAATAACAAAAAAAAAATATAAACAAAAAATGTCAGTTTGCAATTCTGACTGTAAACCGCATCAGAAATTGAACCAAAAACAATGGCGTCTGAGTCATTGTTTAGTTCATTTAAATTCCAGCCCCAGTGGGTGCTCTCCACCTCTCAAGATATGCACAGAAATAAAACTCTACCTTAAAATAAATGTTCGGTTTGGATCTGTTGAGTCTGATTCCAACGGATTCCAGTTCTTTTTCCAATAGCACCCTTTATGAAGAAACGGACAGAAATTAATTTGTCACCATTTCGTGCCAGAAACACAAAACTCAAACAATAATCCATGGAGTTATATTGTTGACATACAGACATGGCAGTTCTGAAGCAATTTTTTGAGTTTTGAATTGTTCTGTTAAACCTGAATTGACGCCAATAGAGAAATATTACAAACATGTCTTCATTTAATCAAATTGGCCAGAAGCCATTATTCCAAAACGTTGAATAAAAAAAAGAAAACAAAACAAAACGCATTACAATCCTGCAGCTCCAGGTCACAATTGGCCACCCCCTGGAGTAATGTACTATGTAATAGCAGCGTAATCAAGCATGCGGTGTTAGATTTCTTAATCATAACTGATGCGGTAGCACACCCGCAATTTTCTGAGCAAAAGCGAAATGCTTCCGGGGGAAAAAAACGTCACTCATATCAATGTTGGTATGACAGCAGCAGGGCCATGCTGTTTCCATGTGGTACATAAAAACATGACTACAAGAATAAAAAGTGAAAATGCGTTCTTCAAAACCAATAGGTATGCTAACCAACATTTAATAGATACAAGTGATGTTTTTTTTTCTCCCTGGGAAGCATTTCATGGAAGTTTGGGGATGTGTTAGGATACCAGGGGTGACAATGGCTCTGGAGGTAAGAGCAGTTGTCTGGCAGAGGTTCGATCCCACCCTGGGTGTGTCGAAGTGTCCGTGAGCAAGGCACCCGACCCCTAATTACTCCTGAGGAGCTGGTTGGTGTCTGGCATGGCAGCCAATCGCCACTGGTGCGTGTATGTGTATGAATGGGTGAAGGAGAAGCATCAATAGTACAGAGCTTTGGATAATGGCGCAACACAAATACACAAGGTTTAAAGACGAAAAGAAGGAACGAGACCTACCGCCACCTGCCAGAGATCTTTTTTTTTTTTAGCGCAGTAAGAACTATTCGATGTACCACGATAGCTATATCTCACAGCCCTAATTTATAGGTTTGATTGGAAAGCCCCGTTACAATGGTAATGTAACTGGAATGGAACAAAGGCCAATTACTCTTATACAAATGCCTGCATAATCAATCACACGACACCAAACGGAAGCACAAACCTCTGCACATCGCCCTTCGTAGCGTCCAGCATCATGATGACAACGTCCGCCGTCCTGGCAACGGCAATCACCTGCCTTCCTCTGCCCTTTCCTATAAAACAGGCCGCATCATGCTTATAGCTGTATTCATCAAAAGCAGGAATTAAAACAAATAAAAACTATTGCTGCCTATCCTTGAAGGACGTCATTGTGTATTGTAGGTGAATTGTATTGTGGGGTGGCCTGTAGCGTAGTGGTTAAGGTAAATGACTGGGCCAAGCAAGGTTGGTGGTTCTAATCCCAGTGTAGCCACAATAAGATCCGCACAGCCGTTGGGCCCTTGAGCAAGGCCCTTAACCCTGCATTGCTCCAGGGGAGGATTGTCTCCTGCTTAATCTAATCAACTGTACGTCGCTCTGGATAAGACCATCTGCCAAATGCCAATAATGTAATATAATGTTATGTTGTAGGTGGTAAGAATTCGTACAGTGCCATCTACATTAATAGATTGCCGACGCACCTTGGGCAGCACCCTCGATGATTCCAGGCAAATCCAAGAGCTGAATATTGGCCCCTTTGTACTGGAGAAAATGGACACAACCGATAATACAGCTAATCAAATTACAGTTAAACAAAAACATGACAATGCTTAAAATAAGATAGCATACTTAAGTAAATTTACACATACCTCAATAACTCCTGGGATGCATGTCAATGTAGTGAATTCGTAAGAGGCTGCCTCGCTCTCCGTCGCAGTCATCAAACTTAGAAATGTGGACTAGAAAGGACACAGAAAAAATAACTACCAAATAGACAAATACATATGGGCGTGCCTCTGATCAGAGATGTAGAAACAGCACTTACCTTGCCCACAGAGGGGAAACCGATCAGGGCCACCCGAGCGTCACCAGATTTCATCACATCAAACCCCTCCCCTTTGGCCCCCGCTGATTTGGAGGGTTCTAACAGCTGAGCTCTGTACTTGGCTAGTTTAGCCTTCAGCAAACCAAGATGGTACTCAGTTGCTGAAAGTGAAAGTATTTTTTTAATGTCAAAATGACAATCAAACGTGACAACACCGATAGTTGACATAATAGTGTATTTCCGAATATGTAAATGGTAGCTTGTGCTTATTCTGTTATTCAATCAACTAGTAAGACCAACGTACGTGTGGAAAAGCGTCTAGTTTTTTTAACAGGCCATCGAATCATTTTCACCTAATGTTACTCCTAATTGGGTGGATAGCAATTAGTTAGCTGGAACAATTTTAGCTAACTATGGCCAGCGCCAAATGGAAATCATTTTAATTGTGCTTTTGAAAACTAAGTTAACCAGCGGTGCAAAAAGACAACATACGGCTGCAAGACAACAGACAGCCATTTATTTAGCTTAGCTAGCTCGTTCAAAAGAAACAAACTAAAAGTAACTTTGCCTACCTTTGTTTTTCTGAGTGCGCGAGATTTCTTTCTCGATTTCCGATATCTTTTCGAGGATCCCCATTCTCCCAATTTAGTGAACTATAAAACTGGAAAAGTGGAGAAGAAATATACATCAGATGGAGGAAATGAAACGTGTCTTGCTAGTTAGCTAAAGTGCTTTCATATTAACCATCTATAAATAATCTTATCCGAAAATATTTTTAAATTCAAATATAAAGTCCTGATTCTGTTATGTATTGTGGTTATATTAACTGAAAAGTGAGTTATTTGGTAAGAAACCAAATAATTACTTTTCTCGATTCAACTCAGCAGCATGTATGATATGACATCTTCCTCCGGAACTAATACGTACATAAATGTTTCCGAGTAGAAACCAGGCAAATGATTCTGAACAACTTCGTTCCAACTATATTTAGCTAAAGTCTGAGAATATTTTTCGTGCGAGAAAGTCCATTGCACAATGCAAGCATGCGCTCAAGAATATATTGAACCAAATGGCGTCCTTCAGCTACGTATTTGTAAAGATGTAAAGTTAACTCTGTGACCGACTGCAGGTTCAGGCAATCCCAGAATGCAATAATAAACATGGCTGCGCCCGGTGATAACAGGGCATCAAGACTTTCTCCATCATTTGGGCTTGAAGGATTCCCATTTAAACTTGCGGACAATACAAGTGGAACTGCTAACAGTGACCAGGGAAAACCCGGCGAACAGAAAAAGAAACCCTGCAGAGCGTGTACAGACTTTAAGTCATGGATGAAGAGCCAGAAGAAGGAGATAGCTGCAGAGGTGAAAGCTAGCAACCTGCAGAATAAATTAATGATGAACAAGTTACCCGTTTAGCTGTAACAGTATGTACCTAGCTAGATCTAAAAACATAACTTGCTATCATATAGAAGTTAAATCATTACTGTAACTGATGTTGGTGCAGATGATTGATTCTTTACCCAGTCGTATTATCACGATTTATAATTTCGATCACATAAACTAATTGTGACACAATCATGACTCAGGCCATCTGCAAGTAAACCTGAGCAAGTAAAGCCTACCCTAAATGACTCTGTACTGTCTTTCAATGTGCGCGTGCGAAGTGACTGCTATTAATTCTCTGCCGATGTTCTTGAGCAGGAAAGAGTGGAAGAGAAACAACTAGAGTGTCCTCTGGATCGGGAGGAGCTGGGGAAAAATACATGGTCCTATCTTCATACAATGGCAGCATATTATCCCGACAAACCCACTGACACCCAGCAGGGCGAAATGAAGCAGTTTATCAACCTCTTCTCGAAGTTTTTCCCGTGTGACGAGTGCGCAGAAGATCTAAGATCAAGGTCAGAAACGCTTTTTTATTTTATTTTAAATAAAGTAAATAGTTTATATCCCGATCTACCTGCTTACTTTACCCTTAACAATCCAATCTATGTTGTTGAACATGCTTTTGCACATATGAATCGGTGGTGTTTAGCAAATGGGGGAATCAAAACACAAACCCTATACTGGCTGGAATTGCAGTGAGCTGTCAATCATTGACTATCAGTCACATGATGGAGTAGCTGAACCCATTTTTCAGCAGGTCTCCCCAACTCTGGGCCATATCTGAAATGGCTTACTTGCAACTTGTATTCAGTAGTAGGCAAGGACTCAGTCTTGGCTCAGACCCAAGAAAGGAGGTTAGGTGAATTGCATTTGTAATTAACCGTTTTAGTCTATCACTTGTGCTGAGTGACAACAAAAAACCCCTCACCCATAAGCTTCAGGATCAAGGTTTGGGAGGTGTGGTGTAGAGCAGAGCTGGCACACACACACACACACGCACCACCTTTTCCCACGAGTGCCTGGGAAAGCTTTCCCTGTTGCCAGTCGAATAAAATCCATTTAATTTGTATAGCGCTTCTTCTTCTTTTTTTTTCTTCTTTTTTTTTTACAGAGTAACAGAAGGAGAAAAAGATCCTTAAACACTCCCTTTGCTCTCCCCCTGCAGTAGTCTTACCACCCCTCTCTGTTACTGTAGGCTGAAGACTAACCAGCCGAACACGACTAGCCGACACAATCTGTCCCAGTGGATGTGCCGGCTCCACAATGACGTGAACGTGCGCTTAGGAAAGCCCGAGTTTGACTGCTCCAGAGTGGACGAACGATGGAGAGACGGCTGGAAAGACGGGTCGTGCGATTGACCGGAGCAGACCCTGGCGGCAGAGCAGGGTGCTAACGGTGGATCGTCCTTCCCTCTCCAAACTGCACTGTTACCATAAACTCCTTAATTTGACATAATCATGTACAGACATATGTTTCCTGCTGACTGCGTACACTATAAGAAATTACGTATAACGTAATTCAACAAAAAAAGAAACAAGATTACATTTTTTTTTTCGCAATCTAGTGTATTTATTACTTTTGTATTAATTAATCTGTTATCGTGATCATTGTCTTTTGTTGTTTTAATTTCTTGCTAATGTATGCAGAGATATGTCCAAGGATGTGTTCACATGTATAAATGAAAGAGATTAAAATAATTATTTTCTTGCTTGTTGAGACTTTTCCAATTCATATTTCTACCAGAACTCTGAGTTCATCATGCAGAGTGGGCCACGATATACAGTGGGCTGCATCATTATTGGTATCCTTGATTAGGTTAGTAAAGTTCGTTTTGACAAATTTTCAGGGAATTTGCAAAAGTTTTACTCTTAATGTTTTATTACATTACATGTCATTTAGCTGATGCTTTTATCCAAAGCGACGTACAGTTGATTAGATTAAGCAGGAGACAATCCTCCCCTGGAGCTATGCAGGGTTAAGGGCCTTGCTCAAGGGCCCATCTTACTGTGGCTACACCGGGAATTGAACCACCAACCTTGCGGGTCTCAGTCATGTACCTTAACCACTACACTCCAGGCCACAATTTTATATACATTTTATGTCTTTGTTTAGTTTTTTATGCAGCGGACCTATTTTAGGAGTCACTGGAAATGCATTGCACACATTGTTATGGAGAAAATCATGGGTTTTTAAAACAAATGTCAAAAAATAAAATAAGCATTTGAAACGAGGAAACATCAATGTAAAAATTGACAGGATTCTCCCCAAAGAATACAATGGTGGCGGTGCTGCAATCTGTGCCATCACTTGTAAGAAATAAATACTAGCCTGTGTCACCTGTACATCTCTACCTACATGCTCTGGGGAGAGACGTGGCTTCTGAGAAACAGTGGAAGCAGGTGCTTAACTATTTACTTTTTTGTGTGGAACTTAAATTGAAAACAAGTTAATCCTAGTGACTGTTGTTAATGTGCCTAATTTTATTCCAGAAGAAATTATGGCTAGCCACTGTTTACATTTTCATAATGTATGAAAAGCAGTTTTATGTTTCACTTTTCAGAATGGAGGTACATTGAACCAAACTTCTTTGTACTGTACCAGAGCGTAAACAGAAAATGGAAAAGGTGGGAGGTTCCAGGCTATGAAGCACCTGGAAGAATTCACAATCTGTTGGAAAATCATTGGGAGTCTTTTATCATTTTGTTTTACAATGATTCCTTGAAAATATTCCAAACATGTTTTTAAGGCTTATAATTGCCAAGAGATCGATGTTTGTCTGGTATATTTGTATACTGTAATAAAACACACATTTACGATGACAGTTACTTCTAGAAAAGTATATATAGCACTTAACATTTGTGATCATTTAGATCCATCTTGATGACCCTCTTGTTGGACATTTTATGATAAGCAAGTAGACAGATGCTGAAAGCTATAAATCTGTACGTAGGCCAACACCTTGAATAATGTGTAGATTATGTTGCAGTTTCACCATGAGATACATTTACAAGAGGCTTCCATGGGCACAGTGTGTGCAGGAAAATCGTCAATGGTCATAATTTGAGGGCAAATCAGATACAGGCCCATATAGTGTAAAAAATGATTAGTCTTATTCATGGACAAATCAGTCAGTTCTAGGACACATGACCTGAATAAAGTCCCGTCTTTGTATGACCTGTCGGTTCACATACATCGGTTCAGAGCGAGCTTTGTACAGAGTCACTGAGCATCATTTCTATTGGATGGGTTGATGAGAGACTAGTGATTACAGTAGCGCCTCCACGTGAGGAAAAGGCGGATTGGTGTAGCCGTTTATCTCGTGATTCGGCGTTTTCATGGGATTATTTCTCGGTAAAAAAAATCTTAGATATCCATGGGAGTAACCTAAACCAGTGGCATCGTATTCGGATTCATACATTTGCAGCGCTATGATGAGAACTTTGCAGCTGCGACACCGAGGCGTTGTATAGGGACTCAAACCCAGTGCGCGGACCCGTCTGGATTGTGCACGCCGCTGGCAGACGGTGGGTGTGTGCACTGCACGTCCGTACCTATCTTCAGAGGCAAAGCCTGGAGCCTTTGTAGCAGCAGTTGGCTCGGGTGCAGAATAAAGATGGAAGGTGTCGGGTCCTTTGGCGCTGGGAGAGCTGGAGGTGAATTCGATCCGGTCGCCTTTATCAAACGACCTCAGACGATTCTAAGAATACTTTCATGGGTAAGATGTGATTTATTTCCTCAGTGTTATGTTCCATTATTTACCATTTTTTACCATTTACATTTTTGTAAAGAAAAATAAATAAATAAATAAATAAAACCCATTTTAAGTGAGCGGAACACCGCAATGCAAGGACCGCTTTGATGATGAGGCTATTTTTGATAGGTAGCCTACATTTGGCGATTTTTCCGCGTATAATCCTTTATTACACATTTTAACGGACTGTCACTAACATTGTCCGGTGATAGCCTATGAATTACGTAGCCTAGCTATATTCCAACTGGACGACCGCTGTCATCACTTCATTTAGCTGCGAAATCAGAAAAATATCAAGGCACAAATTTATTTTTTCAGAAATATGTATGCAACAGCAGGCGGCTATAGAAGGCTGCGTTTGAAATATGGATCTATTTTTCTCATAGTGGTAACGAATGAGCACAGATCACGTGTTATCAGATACTACGCTTATCATAATTTAGACGTTTGTTTTCCGTGGGCCTATAATTTCACTCCATAATTCTGGACCTATAAGGATGCTATTTCATCTGCTGTTCCAAGCACATGAAATAAACCACAGTTTCGCTCAATTGTCCACGCCACAGGCATTCTCGCTTCCAAACATCTAAACACTTAATACGACTGAAATTCGAATCCTTTTTTATTTTGCGGATATAAAGCGATATTCTGTCTTCATATGACACTAGGCCGCGATAATGTGCGTTAAAAATAACATATATTTCTTTCGGTTGTAGCATCCTAAATTTGGGCTGGACTCAAATTTATAGCTTCCATTGGTTATATATAGTTTGTTCAGTCACTGCGATACAATAATAAAATATTACATTAAATAATATAAATGAAATTGCGTTATAATGCAATTATTCGTTCTGACATTTGCTAACATTGCGTATTTAGAGTCATTTATGATATCATGCAGTAACGGAGGTACCTTGGACCATGATATGGTATCTCTACTGCTAAATTAAACAGCAATAATGAAATAATGCACCCAGCAGGCAGGACTGAGTAATTATCCATAACGTTGCTCTGGGAGGGAGGATTTAAGTTGACTGGGTATTACTCATTGTTCACCTGGGTACCTGTGGTGTGCCTGGTCCAGCTGCCAGCAGAGGCTTCAGAAGGCCTATGCGTAGCACAGCTGCTGAACTGCAGAACGAATGAAACGTGTGCTGGTAGCGCACATTTTGGAGGACAGGCTTGCTCGCTGCTAGTGTTACCTCTTACATGTGGCCTCTTGCTTTCCTTCTGTTACCATTTGAGGATTTTTGCAGCAGCGGAGCGTGTATAACTGGCATTCCAAATGGGGGAATACAGAAAAAACGTAATTCAAATCGAACATTGTACATCATGTTCCATATACTTATTAATGTACATTATGTTCCTATATTCCCTATGCTGTCATTAATGTACACTGTCCCTATCATAATGTACATTATGCTCCCTATACTGTCATTAATGTACGATACGCTGTTCTCTATGCTGTCATTAATGTAATTATGTTCCCTGTAATGTCATTAATGTACATTATGTTCCCTATAATGTCATTAATGTACATCATGTTCCCTACATGATCATCAATTTTATTGTGTTCCCTGTAATGTCATTAATTTACATTATGTTCCCTATAATGTCATTAATGTACATTATGTCCCCGATATGGTCATCAATTTAATTACATGCCATATAATGTCATTAATGTACATTACGTTCCTTATACTGCCATGATGTCTTTGCTAGTTGTGGTGTGATATTAATCAAATGTGCCATATGAACATTTTAAAAAGTGGAAATTACTGAAATTGTAATCTGGACACTCGCAGAGTAAAGCCGCTGTAAGTGAAAAGTACAAACATTATGAACAAAATGTAATTAAAATGACATTAGCTTACATTACCATGGCCAATACCATGTCACCTGTTTGTCGGATATAAAAATGACTGCATGGGTCAGTTTAAAGAGGGTGGGTGTCACGAGACGATCTGCTTAAAATACATTCCTTTTGTCCTTTGCCCAAGGCCACAGCCTATGCTGCCACCAGCATGAACAGCACATGTAGTCAAACTGCTTGAAAAAGCCTACAGTGAGACTTAATCAGTCTCAAATTGGCAGTTTTTTTGCAGTGGTTTTTAATGTGCTTCATAAGCAATGCACATTATGGCAATACTTATGGTAAAGTGTCCCTTTAAACACATTAAAACATTTTTTTGCCCATGGCAATTACTGCGTTGGCACAGGCTCTGACATTGACATACAAATAGGCTCCTGGAGCTCCAGTGGGGTATTTCTTGAAGCAAATTTACTGAGTTAGCGGGATAACTGCACTGAATAAAACCCACAAAGCAGGGTTACTGAGTTAGCTGGATAACTGCACTGAGTAAAACCCACAAAGCAGAATTACTGAGTTTGTTGGATAACTGCACTGAATAAAACCCACAAAGCAGGATTATTGAGTTCGCTGGATAACTGGGCTACCCTACCGTCCACAGTCTTGTAGATTTGAATTTCAACCCTAATGTGGCACACCTAACTCTACTAATCAGCCGTTTGTGGAGGCCTCTAGCTGTTGAATGAGATATGCTTTGTCAGGGTTGGAGTGAAAACCTACAAGGGTTTATTAGAGCTAAATGGGAGTTTATTTATTTACCAGGGACAGCGCACATTAATCAACATTTCAGTTTCCACATCAATGTAAATGCCAGAGTTAGCTAATGAGCTAATTTTCATCTTTAGTCCCTGGGCAGGTTGTTAGAAATTAGTGGCCTAATGTTATCAATACATTGCTTCAGCAAGCAGTACAAGTCAACACAATGCAATACAATAAAATACAATACAAGAAGATAATGTTAGATCTCTGGCAACAGGGTTTGGCAGCCCTGATTTAATGTAATAGGGCCAATGCTATGAGAACATCACTGTATGGGGAATATTTAAGGTAACAGGTGGAGAGGAGTTCCTCTCGGGGATTCAACAGAAAGTGCCAGCACCACTTTCTGTTGCTTAGCAGGTGTCCACAGTAACTAAAGCTTACACTGATGCGTGATGCATGGTGTACGCTGTACTGTACCGCTGGTTTTTTTACTGGGGTGGCTAAGCTAAAGGGCCCTGCTCAGCTTTACATGAGATACATAAACTGCAAGTCGCTTTGGATAAAAGCGTCAGCCAAATGACATGACATGAGTCACTGAGGTAAAGAGCCTAGCAACCCCCCCAAGGCGGATGTGTAGCCACAGGCCTCGAGGCTAGCGCTTTAGCCACTACTCCAAATCTGAACTGCTCCCTCTGCCGTGTGGCTGCATCACGCCCCTGATGATGCGTGCTGTCGTCAGGGAGACGGCAGGGAACGCCTCTAATGGTGAGCGCAGAGGATTCCGGGGGCCTGCGTCCGCGTCTGAGACTGCTCGACTGAACAGGAGCGCACTCGGGATGCCTGGGTCTACCTGGCCAAAATGCTCTCTTCAGTCATCCTGTTTCAGTGTCTGTCCCTCCCCTGCAAATGCCACATTGCTTCAGGTGTGAAAGCTCATTTTGCTATAGATCACGAGGACCCTTCTGTCGACAGCACGTAGATGCACTGGAACAGAGACGCTGTTTCCGTTTCTGAGTTTCTGTCCGTCGCTTTAGATTATCCACTTCCTCTTTCCTTATATCAACGTCCGTCTGTTCTTTTGAGCAGCTGCGTGTGTGTAACGGTTTCACTGGTGAGCTGGTGAAAGAGCCTCCTACATTTTATGTATTTTACGACACAGAAGAATAGCAGAGTAAAACCTGCACTGCTTCTCGGTTCAGCATTGACTTAATTGGATCAGTCCTTCATGAGGAACGTTATTTTTAGCTCATAACCTTTATAATGTGAAGTAAAGTGGAACACAGGACTCTTATTTACTAAAAGGATGTCCTGTCTTAATTACTACAGTACCTATGATCCCGGATTTTAAACAGGCCAGAGAGCTGGCTGGGGTACAGCAGGAGATGGCAGGTGTGATCGCTCTGATTAAGGGCTACAGATCCTCACAGATGATCCCAGGTGATCACAGGTGATCACAGATGATCATGGATGGCCTGTGTAAGGTCTGCATGCTCCTGTGAGATTAACTCACCAAAACTATTTTAGGAATGTGCCAACAATGCTCTGCAGTCCAACACTGGTGAACAGTTTTGCACCGAAATCCGAAAAGCTTAATGTAAACTAACCGTGTCCCGATCAGTGCAACTTTCATGACAAATAACAAAACAATTACTTGCAGATCAGCTTTGGTTTTTGTGTTGGAGTAAAGTATAATTGTTGCGAACGACAGACTACAAACTTAAGGGCAGGCTTATGCGGTTCTTGAGTTAACACTGTCTTCTGAACACAGGGACGTTGTGCAGTTATTTGTCATTTTCTCTATAATTATTGGTCCAATTCACATCAATCAAAGTGTTTGAGTATCTGAGATAATCAATATACAGCCATAGTCATAAACCACATTCTTCAGGAGAAAAACTACCACTGAGCCGACGTTAACTTCTGGTGGAAGTACAGTACTGTGCAGAAGTCTTAGGCACCCTAGACTTTATTATATAAATGTTAATTTTTTGTGTGTGTTAGTATAAAAGAACAAATTTGAGATTTCCAAATATTAATTTCCCAAAAGATTAAATTTTAGAGATTTTCGTATTTAATGAAAAAAGTAACACATTACTGTAAGCAATTGACTACTTTTTACAAAAAAAGGCTGTCTGAGATCAGAAGCAAGGAGCCAACCAAAGTCTGCAGAAGAACTGTGGTAAGTGCTTGGAACAATCACCTCCCTGCTGATTGTCTTAGAGAACTGCAGGACAGCATTGGCTATCTCAGAGAAGTGATGCAGTTTGGGCGGTCACAAGAAATATTGATTTGATTCAGTTTTTAACTATTCTGCCAAATGACTAAAATGTAATGTAAAATGTATAGTACATTTATTTAGGAACTTTCATTGAATTATTATCTGTACAGAATGTTATACAGGTGCCTAAGACTTTTGCACAGTACTGTAAGTTTCCTCTACATGTCTGTTCTGATAAATGCAGTATAAAAGATGACTACACAGGTGAACTGAGGGGCACTGAGAGCACACCAGCAGAGACCAATGCAATTAGCCTGTACTGTATATGGGGATGCCTCTAGCATTGGACTGGCCAGAATCCAGGTTGTATGTGGAGTATTGGGAAGGGATCCAGCTCTGTAAACAGGACGTTTTAGCTTCGGGTCCCAAGTGGGGAGTTACTTTTGAACCCTTGCGCAAAAGCCCTTACATGGAATTGCCTCAGTAAATAACCAGTTATTTAAACTAATACCCATATACAGGCAAGGCAGGTAACATACTAATAGGGGTAAGATAGAAATGTAAGTAAGGCAGGTAAGTTACTAATATAGGTAAAGCAGGTAAGCTAGAAATATAAGTAAGGCGGGTAAGTTACTAATATAGGTGAGGTACTGAGGATTACAGCAATTGCTGAAAACACATATGCAGGAATATCGATTTGTTAACTTTGTAGTTCCACAGGAACTCACTCAGCAGAGATTCTATAAACTACCATAATAGGGATTTTCCACATCAGGAAACAAAAAATCAGAAGCTAAGACATGACCAACATCATTTCACTTGCAGTTACAGAGGCAGGTTTGCACAAGGAAGCTTTGAGCTCAGAGTCATCTACCTGCCCTTTTCCTTAGGCTATCTCCTAGTTTCCTTTCTTTACATCCTTTCCTTGCTTCACCCCTTGGATGGAAAGGAAGCAGGAAAGGACTTGAGGATGGAGGAATCCAGGAAATGCATATGAGGAAAATGGAATGCCTTGGCTCTTTCAAGCGTCGGTTTACAGCAGCAGATGGGGATGGGTCTGTTGTTTATATCACGCGTTCTGAAAAAATACTTCTGCAAAGAATGCGCTCCCGTTTCCTTGGCTCAAGAATCCTCCAGGAGCCTCCTAGCTCCTTCAAGGAGCATTTAACGGGTTTGGAAAGTCCTTAAAGATGGAAGACCGTGATCGATTTCCAGGCCAATCGAGGAATGCGGAGACAAGGACGGATAAAATAAGCGATTTGAATGAGCGCCTGTTGCGTAACGGCTACTTGAGAGGGTTTCTGGGATACATGAGGGGCGGAGGACCAGGCTCTTTCCCCTTCCAGACCAGAGTGATCTGATTCTGCCACTTAGCATTTGTCAAGAGTCATCAGTGCACGTTCAGCTGGGCACCATGGGCCAATACGATCTTGCGCATTAGCGCCTGAAACCAGCCTGGCTTTGGGGAATCGGACTAGAGTGTTGGATTGCTCCTCACGTGCTTGCTATTTGGCGGTTCAGGCCTGGGTTTTGCCCCTTTAGGCCTTCTGTTACTCTGTAAGGCATCCTTATGACAGTTTTCTGTAAGAAACGCTGTATAAAACGCTGTATATGAGCAGCCCGCCTGATCACCACTCAGCCCAGGTCTGCTCATGTCACCCCACTCCTCATTGGCCTCCACTGGCTTCCTATTGCCGCACGCATCCGGTTTAAGGCCCTACTGTTGGCATTTCAGGCTGCTAAGGGGACTGCCCCACCTTACATACAATCCTTAATCACTCCCTACTCCCCAGCTAGACCACTCCGGTCTGCCAGCTCTGGTCGCCTTATGGTTCCCCCACTACGAGCACCTGGCGGTCGAGCTGCACGTTCATGCCTGTTTTCCGTTCTGGTTCCTCAGTGGTGGAATGACTTGCCTACCACTGTCAGGACAGCAGAATCCCTCTCCCTATTTCGATGCAGACTGAAAACAGACCTTTTCAAACCTACCTCCTGATTCCCTCCCTTCTTATATCCCTATCCCTCTTGTTTAACCAAAAAAAAAGAAAAAAGGAAAAAAAAGAGAAAAAAGAAAATTGAATTGAATTGCACTTATGATGACTGCATGTTTAGAACAGCACTTCACGTGTATTTTACTAGTTATGGATGTGTTGCTTTAACTTGTGGAAGAACCTATGCACTTGTAAGTCGCTTTGGATTAGATGTAAAAAAAAGTAAAATGTATAAATAAAGCCAATTGACTTGACTTGACAGATCTTCTCCATGGTGGTGTTCGGCTCCATCGTGAACGAAGGCTACATCAACAGCGGGAGCGAGAGGCTGCACTGCATCTTCAACAAGAACTACGACGCCTGTAACTACGGCATCACTGTGGGCGTGGTGGCCTTCCTGGCCTGCATATTCTTCACAGTCCTGGACATTCACTTCCCTCAGATCAGCAGCGTGAAGGACCGGAAGAAGGCCTTGCTCGTGGAGGTGGGCTTCTCAGGTAAATAAGCACCAAGAAAATATTCAGGAACTATGGAGAACAGAGCTGGTTTTAAAGCAGTTGTGGGCCATGGCAACTCCAGGAGATCCAGAGATCTAAACTTCCTGAATATTTGAGGATTCCTTTTCATTTTGCTGGTGTTTGCCGGGTGTAGCGATGAATAACGCATTGCGCCATAAAACAGGATATTTAGAGGTCCGTAACTTTTTAAGGAAAAGGCCCAATCCTTGTAAAATTGTATATATGGATAATTGTGGATGCAGAATTCGTATCTGGCCTCAGAAAACATGCAACCCCTTATTAATACCATGTTCATTTTTACAATAAGAAAATGCTCTCAGATGATTCATTTACAAAAACAATTACACTAAAAATATGGTTACCACTGGAAATATCTGAGGCCAGATATGAATTTTACTTAGAACATTACCTCTAGATAAAAATAGCTGTGACGTGTTTTTCATCGTGACACCTGGCAAATTTTAAATGGCCCTATCAGCAAAACAAGTGGAAGACTACTACAAAAGCCTGGTGTGTGCAGACGCACTTTCAGCTTGTGGGTGTTTGAATGAAACACAATACCTTTACCTGTTTACGTGTGACCTAGAACCGCAGAGTTAGCAATAGCCATTCCAAAACCAAGATCTGTCTCTGTAGTAGTTCCTATTGAGAAGTTACCAACCCTTCTAACAATTTCAAACTGGGTAGTAAACCAACATGGAGACATTCTTGATCTCTTGCCCTTCGGTTTGCAAAACAAATTGAAGAATCCTGTGATTGTCGCTGTAGCAACCATGGCTTAACCTACATGGAAACCACCTCCTACGCTTTCTCAGTTCCTTTTTATTCTCCATCACAAACAAGGGTACACTTGATAAAGCCAGTCCTTACAGCAGATTGAGTCCGACTCTGTTCTGAACATAATCTTCAATGTTCTCTCACTGTCTAGTCTCCTGCTGTGTCGTTTGCAAAGAATGTAAATAGTGTAGGTGCAAATGAAGAGGTGAATACATGGACAGTGTGAACACTTTGTCAGAGAGTTTGGACAGATCCCTCCTAACCAGTGCCGACAAGACCCCCCCCCTCCTATTGTCAGCCAACTCTCGATCCTCTGTCAGCTTGGTATATTCCCGGCTTAAAGCCTCATTACAGACTGAGCATCAGTCCCTTTTTAAGATACCATGCAGATTTGTTGCTGGGCAATGTCTATCTAGGAAAAATGTTTAAAGAGTTACTGTCTGTAAAATTCACTTCGTGTTTCACTTTGTGGTTTCCTATCAGTTATATAAGCCTTATATGATAAGGTACGGGGTATAGAATTGTGTTAACAGACAATTCTTTTTTCTTTTTTTTTTTAAAAAAGGGAATAATGTCAGAGTAACAAATGAGCATACCTTTTTGTTTACAGTTTAAATGGAAAGTTTGTTATACTGAAAGCCAAGAAGTGAATCTGAAACCTGCGGCTGATCCGGAACCTTCAGGACCTTGTGGTTTTTGCAGGTTTCTGGACATTCATGTGGTTCGTGGGGTTCTGTTTCCTGGCCAACCAGTGGCAGCAAACCTCACCCAATGAGCTTCCCCTGATTCAGGGAGCAGATGCAGCTCGAGCTGCGATCGCCTTCTGCTTCTTCTCCATCATCACCTGGGTGAGCACAGCTCCGTATGCACACGCACGCACACACACGCAGATACCTGTGCTTATACACACACATACCTATCCCTACACACATATATGCGTACATATACACACACACACACAAGCTGGTTGGTGCCTTGAATAGCAGCCAATCGCTGTTGGTGTGTGAGTGTGTGTATGAATGGGTGAATGAGAAGCGTCGATTGTACAGCCTTTTGGATAAAGGCGCTATATAAATGCCAACCATTTACCATTCACCATTACACACACACATGCACACAGGCTTCCATACATGCAAGCACACACACATAGACTTCCATACCCATGTGCACACACACACACACACATGCACACACACCAGTGCATACACACTCCTGCACATACACCTGTATACGTGTATGTATACACACACACTTGCTTTCATAGATGCACACACATACACTTCCATATGCATACACACTCCCTGGTGTTAATAATATTCCCATTTTAATTATAGAACTGGGAGAACTGTCAGCTGGTCTCCATGGTGACAGATGCAGCCAATCTGCACCTGAAATAACTTGTTCATGTTACGTAACGTCTACAGAATACGTGTGAGAAAGCTCCTGCTGCTCTCAGTGGTCTGCTGTAAAGGCACAAGTTTTAAAGGCACAAAGCCACCCTTCCACAGTCTCTCTGGCTCACCCTTAATTCTGTTGTCACACATGATGAGAACAGGCTATTCAGCCCAACAATGCTTGCCACTTTCCTACCACTGAAATGTACCGAATGCAGTCCACCTGAAAACTAGTTCATATCCAGCACTGTGTCAAGCCTGGTCTTAAAAACCCCGCTGAGATTCTGTCTCCACTACAAGCTCTTCCACACAGTGACCATTCACCAACAGAATATCTGTGTAGAATAATAGATGTCTAACAAAGCCAGAATTTGGTCAACATTTGCCCTTTTTCTCTCCTTTTTGAACTTTGCTTGAAAAATTCAGTGATCAGCAAGATTAACAGGAAAGAACAAAAAAGCATACACCTGCTTTTATGAGTCAAGATTAAGCATCTGAAGAGCTTTTTCAGATGTTTTCATGTTTTTAAAATATAAGTCAGTGTTTTAGAACACCATTGCATTCAATCACCAGTACTGATTGTTCAGTTAAAAACAGTCTAATCAGATATTTCTGATCTCACACCTTAAAGGGTTAAAGAGGAGAGCTGTCTGAATCCAGGCCCAGTAACCTGCACAAAGTGCCTTAAAACAGGCCACTGTGTCAGCTGAAGGAATCCACTGCGTTTCGGCAGACCACTGTGGCATTAAAGCAGACATTTCTCATTTCACTGATGGCCGGTTTGGCCCTGCGTCTGTGCGACCGAGCTGGTCGACGCTGTGCAGGAAACGCTAACCCCCGTTAATCCTGTCCGAAGGCTTGCCTCACCGTGGCAGCTGTGCAGAAGCTTCTCCTGGGGACTGACATGGCCCTCTTCACCACTGACCACCTGGAAGCCAAGCCCAACATCCAGCCCTACCCCCCCAGCACCGTGGTGGAGACCACCGAGTCCGACACCTACAAGAGCCCGCCTTTCACCCAGAACCTTCAGACCAGCCCCAAGGGCTACCCTGAGCCCACATACTGAGCCTGAGGGGGTGAGGGGGTGAGGGGGTGGGGGGGTGGGGGGTGGCAAAGAGTGTCAAAAAACTGCATGTGGCAGAGTGCCTTTTCATTGTTGACCAATGAAGTCCTGTCTATAACGTAGCTGCCAACTAAGACAGTGCAACAGTGATCATACTGTAGGTAGTTGTTTTATGAAAGTCTGTGTAGGAGCAATATGCCGGCTGTAATTTCATCATTATTCAGATAGGTAGGTTGGATTGGGTAGATAGGGTAGGATTAGGGTAGATTGGTAGCACAGGAGGGTACATAGAGTATGGCAGGATAGATAGGGTAGGGTTAGAGTTGATCTCGGCAGCCTAGGTGGGTAGGATAGGGTACATTGATAGAGTAGGGTAGTAGGATAGGATAGGTTAGATAAGGTAGGGTTCATAGGTAGTCCTGGTTATATCCACGGATAACAGAACCTTGTCCTCCACTCCATGCAGTAACCCCGACCCTGACCCAACGTACAAGTACCCTTAGAAACAAATGAGTACTTCCATGCCATTTCTGCTTCAAGTAGATGCACACTATTTCAGCTTTGTTTTCTGTTCAGTAAAACAATGTCAAGGTTGATTTGTTATATAGCTGTAACTGAAAGTTCCATTCAGGGTCTGTGGTTATTCTAGATTTTATAACTATATAATTTTACATACAGTAATAAGACAACTCTTGTTTAGTAATTTATTTGGTTTCATCGGGATTCATTGTGGTTACATTTTGAAAGAAAATTTTACCACTGACAATCCATGTCCGAGACTGCATTGAGTATTACTGCGCATAGGAAACAAGGCTTTACCGTCTCTACTTATCAAACGTTTATTCTGTTTTATTAGGAAAAGGTCACACAAAATAATATTGATAGGTGCCATAAATAAGCAAACCATTGTTTGTATTTTCCTTGTGAACAATCGAAGAGTGGCAGAAAATCACATCGAGTAAAATAGGCCACCGAACATGAAACATGATTTGATGAAATTCTGCTCCCATGTTTTGTGATTATGTGCAATTGTATTTATATATCGTAAGTTATTTTCATTAACCCTAAAGAAAATGAAATATAATTAACAGAACAACACCAAAGTTAAGTATGTGCCCGTGATAATTTTACCTTCTCTTAAGCGGTCCTCTACAGTTTTCATTCCAAGGGTTCTATGTGGGAACCACGAGTAATACGCAGCACAGACGCTACAATCGATAGATCTAGTTAAGTTTTTACTGCATGTAATTGTCCGTGGATTAATTTATGTATTTGGGAATTAACAGCGCGATATATAAAAGGGAATATTCGATATTATAGTTCTGTATGAAAGAAACACAGAACTAGAATATTAATATTATCACTTAGGTAGGATATTTGACAAGAAATAGTAATTTAAATGTTCAGCGTGTTCTGTAACAACCAGCTCTTTCTCATGACTACACAATATATAGCGCGGTGGAATATTTCAAGAAAACGTCATATGATTTGCCACAAATTACACATTAAAAAGCTCACTCAAAGTTGACGGAAGTTCCGTTTCCAGTTACGGCATCCCGTACAGCTCGCTCGCGCTGCGTTGGCATCCGTATGCGACGTTGAAATCGATGTGCGAAACCAGGCAAGGTGCGAAACCAGGCAACTCGTATTGTTGTGTTGGCTTGTGCGATTATCACGAAAGATAAATAAAATTTAAAAAGCAAGAAAGTCCCATCGCGCTGTAGTAAAAGACCAGTGATCGTCTTCGCAGAACCACAATCGCTTCTGCCCAGCTACTGGTGCACGGGCGCGCCAGGACGCGATGCTCCCTGTAAGCCAATAAAGTAAGCAAATGCTCTTAAGCCCACCCATTCTTTATAACATTTGAATGACTTTTCTTTTAAATTACTGGATTCAATTAACCACACTGAACGTAGCACTGTGCAGTAACTAGTGTGTTGCTTACCTCAGTTTCACTGAAAGATTAGACCAGTTATATATCCAGCCCCAAAGAAATTAGTGTTGGGAGACGAGTAGAGTGAGACACGCTTCACCTGTCATCTACAGGCTACTACTCATGATAAATAATCCATGTTTTAGTACAATTAAATCAAATAATATGAATAAAAATAAAAATACTATAATAATAATATTGAAATAATATAATAATGGGTTTTATATGGGGATTAAATAGGCTACATAGATTGCCAAAAACTATATAGCATGTATGTTTTAGCCTGGATGATGGCACACATACTGAAGCAATACTGAAACAACTTCTCCAGTGTGGTCCTCCATGAAAACAAATAAACAAACACAGAACAACAAATACGGCATCACGTGATAAAACAACCGCGAGAATGTAAACCAAAAAAAGTCGAAAGCTTACAGTCACGAAAATAGGATACAGTAAAGTATCCAGGCTTGCCTTTACCTGCTTCTATAGAGAAATGAGTGTACAGAGAGCACATGATAATGCACAGTTACCTCATATCTCTGAAATTACTGCCAGCTGTTACCTGTGTACATTAAGTACAATGATGCATTTTTCTTTGAACAGGAAAACCGGACTTTTTGGCGACGCCTTGCATGAATTAACAAGAGCTGTAAAGTCAAGCTACTTTGACAAAAATGTTGCCCTTGGAGAAATTTGTAGTGGACCAGCAAAAAAAAAGAAAGAAAGAAAGAAAATCTTAATTTGAGTATCCTCGTTTTTGGGGTGTCTTCATTTGGTGAATATTGTCTAGTCAGGCTGTCAGCTAAGAGTTCCTGCCAGACTATGTACATTGTGTTCTGTATAGTTGGTTTATCTTTGTTTTTGCATATGATAGTCCCAGGAGTAGACGAGAGAGCATGTGAAATGAATGTTAAAAGTATTTAGTGTAATCTGTGGTAGAACACACCCTCGTGTATTCTCTGTGAGATAGGCTACACAAAGTGATATTGATCTTAATTCAATCGACTTTATTGGACCACATTTATGAAACTTTTCGAGGTTGTGTGTTTCCTGTACTAACAAAGCACTCTTGCTAAAAAACTTCTTGGACCAATTTTACAGCATGGGTTAATTTTTCCATTTAAATTTACATTGATTGTACCCTTCGGCATAAAGGTTCATTGTTCTGTGACAGGTATAGCAAACCACAATTATTTGAACTGCAATTGTCTTTGAGGTTATTAAAATAAAAAATAAAAAACCTGTTTGTAAGGCATGAAATTTGTTCATGTGTGAAACTGTTTACAAGGTAACTAATGCATCAACCTATATATTATTATGTTATTGCTTGTTCGCCATCAGCAACAATGCCTTCCAATTTTTCCAGTTATATGTATAAAAAAAAAAAACACAACACAAGGTGTTTCCAAATTGCTTTTGTGGAAAAAATGTTGAAGATGTAATTTGAGGGATTATCTATGACCTGAATTAAACATTCAGATGAGAAAACTGTGATTTTCATTCAATTTACAACAGAAATATGAACCTACATTCAGTACCATAAAGGTATATACATCAAAACAGTATAAATCACTTGAAAGATTGAATAAAAGAGTAACAAGTTTCTCAGCCAAAGTTATAATAGCTGCTTTTCCCTTCACCACTTTTCTGAGGTTTTAAACAACCCAGGAGGACAGAGGTGATGTCATCTCACTTCTGGATATCAATAAAATAAAGCCTTTATGCCATTCTTAATACTACTAATAATACTCAGGAGGATTCATAAATTTAGCCAGTGTGATATAATCAAACATTGCTGGTTCTATAAAACACTGTTGCATTCAAAGTATAGGTTCATTGATTTTTGTTTTCCAGTTCTTTCTGCCATTTACTGGAAGCAAAATAATCCGCTTCACTGAAAAAAAAAAGGACAGAACAGGGAAAATCAATGGCGCAGTATGTTTGCTGGTAACAACAATCCTCCTGCAGTCAGCAGTGCTTAGTCATATCACATTGGCTGCATTCATGGATCCTCCTGAATTGTATTAAGAATATCACAGAAAGGCTTAATTTGGCGAAGACTAGCCACAAATCTAGCGGTGAAAGATTGAAATGTGAACACAGAGAAATGGGTCTGGAACAAGCACAGCTTCCCATAGGGAGACACAGAGATGCTGGGGACAGCTGCTATTTTTGGTGCCAACAGACCCACCAATTCTCCCTCCCACTGGTCATTAGGGAAAGATGGATTATTCACACCAATCCAACTTAATGTTCCTCAAGTGAACATTATAGTGGTTTGCCAATTGTTCAGCATTCTCTGAGCAGGCTTTAGCCTCAGGACCTTCCGTTCTGCCTAACTGCTTGTGACGAACATTAGTTGACTCCAGCACACGAGACACCAAAAATGAAGACAGATTGTTTGACCTGTTCATCAGACATGTCGAGGTCTCAGGGATACTGCATTTGTGTGCGATAGCCAAGGGTAAGCCTTCAAAATCAATCAAGAACAATCATTCATCACCAGATATTTTCATCCACGACAACATTTAAATGGAAAAACTGCTGAATGCACTCGTCTGGTGGAAAACATGGCAGTGTTGGAAGTTCACATCTCCAAACATCATTATTTCTTTAATGCATCCATTAATTTTGTCTGAAGACTTAAAACCATCACAGCATATGTTAACTGCTGAAAAGAGAACCTGTTTCCCCCCTGTGGATGTTTGATATACTGCATGCCACTAGATTAATGCAGGGCAATATGGGGCAGCCTATAACCAAGTGGTACATGACAGGGACCTAGAAGATCGGCCGTTCCAAGCCCCAGTGTAGCCATGATAAGGTCATTGCAGCGGTTGGCCCCTTGAACAAGGCCCTTAACCCCGCATTGCTCCAGGGGGATTGTCCCCTGTTTCAACGAAGTTGCTTTGGATAAAAAGAGTCAATTATATTATTTTATTAATGCTGATGGGAGGTGCTTCTACCATGGCTTCAGCACCTCCCGGATGTGTGGGAGAGGAACAGCTCTAAAAACGATTCCTAGATCTGGCTTTCTGATTTTTAGATGTATTGCTGTCAATAGGGTAGGTATTGTTTGGAACATAGTGTTAAAGTCATGAAAGCTTGTCATCTCCTGTCCTTGCTGAATGTAAAACTAAAGCACATGAATACCAAAAAATTCCTAATTGTGAAACGGGGGACATTTGAAAGCAGGATTCTAGAGTTGCACACTCATAGATAAATAAGCGGTGCAGGGTGTATTATGGAGAATGTACATGCATTCATCACATTTCAATAAGAAATTATCTGATAAAAAAGGACATTATATACAGAACATCTACAAAGATTTACATAATTTAATGAAAATGTGTCTCCCCTTTCATACAGAAATGATCAAAGAAAAAGCAGAGAGATTTACACAGAAATATGAATGTATACAGGATTCAACTGCATAATGATGAAAAATGAAAATAGCATTTACAGTTCTGGGGATTTTCAAAACGGAAAAATTATTTTTGTACGCTACTGCATCTCCTCCTCGTCTTCTTCTTCTTCTTCCTCCTCTACCTCCTCTTTTTCATCATCATCATCATCAAAGTATCGTTCTTCAGCATCACGGCTCACGATATCCAGATTGTCATAGTCTGGATTCTCATCCACTTCGCTGCGATACAAAATTGGAATAGGGTAACGTGAGAATAACGTTGCAATAACATTACAGTAGCATCCCGGCGCACACACAAACTGTTCTCGCAATGTCTGCATTCACTCTGCAGTGGCTGAAAGGGGCAGCGGTGTAGTAAACGGTGACCGGACTGGTGACAGAATTGTAACCAGGTCGCAGTTTCAATTCCCACATAAGTCACTGCCATTGTAGCCTTGAGCCAGCCAACACAAACTGTTCTCGCAATGTTACCGGAAGGTTCTGTCAACGTTATAACATTGGCACTACATGGGAGAGCATACATCGTGAGAAAGTTTTTGTGTCGCTGGGAGGTACTTGACCCGAATTGCTTCAGTACACATCCAGCTGCATTAATGTACATTACGTAAAGAGTTGTGTAAGGCTCCGTAAGTCACCTGTAGTTGAAGCCCTTGTCCTTGCCGTCTAAGAAGCGCTGGTGCATCTGTGTTAGGAACTCTTCCTTCAGCAGGGCCTTCTCCTCCTCACTGGGCTCCCAGTGCTCTCCGCCTCCTTCCTCACAGCACTCTGAACACGAGCAGACTCAGGATCAGCATTTGTACATTGTATGTGTGACTCTCCTTCTGACTGGTACATGGTTGCCATTACAATTGATGCTTCTCATTTGCCCATTCATACACACACTCAGACACCAATGGCAATTGGATGCCGTGCAAGGATTTTGGGGGTTAGGTGTCTTGCTCAGGGACACTTCCAACACACCCAGGGTGGGATCGAGCTGGCAACCGTCCTGAGCTAATGTCGTCCCGATATTTGTACATTGCATGTTTGACTCTTCTTCTAAATGGCTTCATCGGATTTTTACAGAAAAGCAAGGGAACTCAGAACCAAGAGAATATGGTTTACTCCATACAAACACAAACATACATGCAGCCAGAACGAGAGAAAACAAAGGGGTCATTCCGTGAACATTCAACCAGAGGTATGGAGATGACCACTCCACTTTCGCTCAAACTTTGTGTAAATGTTCGGTATTGCAAACATGCAAAACATTAACCGCATTGGATTTGTTGTTCTAGATATATAGGCTCTTAAAATAAGAGGGGGTGGCACCCAAAAGGTCACCCAGGAGTGGAAATTTGTTTGGGGGTTTGTGTAAATTTTGGAGTAAAGCAGGGAAAATACTGCACAGAACAAAGTTATGGTCATTAAAAAAACGCTACATTGTGCTCTTTGGCAATTTCTTTTCAATATTTTATGGCTTACTACAAATGTCTAAGACAAGTAGATATTTTGGTTAAGGACAGCCACAAGTAAAACAAAGTGAAATAGAAAATTTATTCAAAAATTATACTAAAATAATGCTTGGCTCTGGGCAGAAAATGACCAAAAGGTGTGGCATATTCAACCAAGTAGTTTGTAAAGCAGAAAGTTTCCGATCACGTTTGTGTACTTAAAAAGGTATAATAGGCCGACTTAAGTACAAAAAAAGAAAAGTTGTTACTGCTGTCTTGAAATTATTATTATTATTTCACAATAAACATACTTTGATGGCTTTCAACATCAGCGCCACTTGGCGCTAATGCCAACGACACGAAACTCCAACATTAACACAAAGCAAAACGGGAGTGGTCACTCCTAGCCCTCTCTGGCCCTCTCTGGCCCTCTCTCACCCTCCTCCTCCTCTTCGGTCTCCTCTTGGGCCTCCTCCTCCTGGTCCTGCTGCTGCTGCAGGGTGTTCTGGAGGAGCCTCTCCTGGTAGGAGTTCATCAGCAGGTCGGCCAGCCCGGTGCAGCCTGCGGACATGCTCTGGGCCGCGCGCTGACACAGCTCCTCCTCGCTCAGGTACTGACCGATGTACTGCTCATACAGCAGGGGCTCCCGCACCCGCATCTGCTCCTCGCTGAAATACTGACCCTCTGAGAGGGAGGGAGGGAGGGAGGGAGGGAGAGAGGGAGAGAGGGAGGGAGGGAGGGAGGGAGGGAGAGAGAGGGGAGGGGAGAGTGGGGAAGGGAGGGAGGGAGAGAGGGAAGGGAAGGAGAGAGAGGGGAGGAGAGGGGGAAGGGAGGGAGAGGGAGAGGGGGAGAAAGAGAGAGGGGACGGGAGGGGGGGGGGAGAGTATAGGCAATTCTATTTTTGTGTGTTCTTGTGCCTTCTCGTGCTGATTACACATGTATCACAAATAGCAACAATAACAATGTGCCTGACATCCCTTGTCGTTCTAGCAGTTCCTTGCAGTGTGTGAATACATAAACTACTGAATTCATAGAGGAAATACAATCCCACGGTATTAAAGCAAGCGTTGGACTGGCACTCACCCTGCTGCAGAGCTCGCAGGGCGGCGTAGCGCTTGTTGCGGACCCTGGTGTGGGCCGCCCGGCTGGTCGCCCTCCTCTGCACCTCCCTGCAGTAGTGCTGCGCCCTGCAGTCATCGCCCAGGTGGGCGAAGGCCGCCAGGTGCTCAGGCCTGAGGTGCGCAGCGTAGCGCTCCAGGAACACCAGGGGCTTGGCCCGGTACTGCTGCAGGAGGACCTGCCTCCTCTCCTCCAGGGTCAGGTCCGGATCCCCCAGCTGCTGGCTCTTCACTGGGCTCTCGCTGGCCGCCACGGCCTCGATCATGGAGGACAGCTCGCTAGGACATACGCTCTACACATGCAGCCAGAAACGTTTCAGTTCACTTTCATTTCTACTGGGTAGGTTAACTGAGCACATATGCTCTATTATGGCACTGCCCTGTTAATGTATTGCAAGTAGCCTAACCTGCACGTCTTTTGAAAGAGAGGACAAGGAAGGGGGGGCAGACATGGAAAGGGGCACAATCAGTCAGCTTTCACAGACAAACAATATCGCCAATATTTCTGATAAGCTGTGATATGGTCATAGCCACACATACTGCCATGCCTGGACAAGGGCCATAAAGTCAAAGTTCCTATCATATGATGTTGTGGTGTACACTAGTTTATTGCCGATGTGTCTGCACTGAAACAGAAAACACCAACACTTTTCTAAAGAGGTGACACAGCATTTAACTTTGTAACCTTCTGTGAATTGATCGAATGAACTATAATCCTGTGTAATTCAGAAGGACGAAAAAGGTTCCAAAAATGACGTAACCTTCAACGCAGACTTCAGTTTCTTTTCTTACCTCATTGTCCCCCTGCTGCTCCTTAGCAACTGGACTGTAATCATACTTTTTATCCTCTGGAACTAACCCGGGAGAATGGAGCACTGTCTCACAGCTCGATAGCAGCAGCCCACAGACAGGGCTGGGTGCGGGGCATGGCTCGATTTCTCCCCACATCATTTAGGACTGAGGCGGAAAACAAGTAAAAACCTACTTTAGTTAACTTGTAGGCACTTTTACTGTCCGCTCGAAATATTTATTTTTAGCGAGGTTTACTCCTACTGTTATTTAATTTGAATGCAATGTAGGTAGCTTCCTAACTTGGTAGCCAACTGTCAATACGTGTTCATCGTTGTACCGTTAGTAACGTTAGCTGACTAACGTAACTATCTAGTTAATGAACTCGAGATATTTGGCAGTAATTGCTTAATTACTATACCCATTGTCTACACAGCAGGCTTTCACAATCCAAAACGTATGAATTACGTATGTCGTTCAGTTCAAATAATGCAGCACCAAACAATACGGCAAGCTTGCAAGCATGTCGCTAATAGAAATCCAGAAACTTGAAAAGGTTATCCATAGCTGTCTGTTATTTCAATACGTAAAACATAAAAGATGTGTTGTTAACGTAAAATTGTCTTCAAATGATACAAGTAATTTCTACCTGTGATGCATGTTTCTTCTTCTTCTTCCACAGTCACGCGTTGGTCTTCCTGGTTCTACGTTGTTATTGGTCCCCGGTGATGGTGTAGAGTAGTTCCCCATCACGATAGTTACAAGGAGCAGCGGCAAAACAATTGATCTGAATTCGTATAGCAGTTTTAGTACTTTTTTTTTGAAAGACTGTAACTAGAATTCGTCTGGTTTAACACGTATTCCTTATTCTTACATAACGTTCATAAATATGAAACATTCTCTCCCTTTAATAAACACTCGGTTGCGATCTTGAAATTGGCCACTAGGTGTCACTCGTCATTCATTCTTACAGAAAAGAACATGGCAGCCTGGCGCTCATGGTTGTGCTTTGTGTTCTGAGCAGTGCATAAAAGTCTATCTCACCACCACCATACTACTACTTATACTACTAACTACCTCGCCACCACCACTGCTACTACTAATATTACTACGACAGAGATTCAGCCATTCATCAGCTCCAGAAAGATCAAAGATGATCTACAATTACCTGTAAGTGGTGTTACAGTCAGAAAGACGTTTGACCAAAGCTAAGCTATCATCAAGAAGCCCCCGTAAAGCACCATTGTTGAACAAAGGGCATGTGCAGAATCAGTTAAAATTTGACAAGGAACACATCGACTGGCCCAAAGAGATGGCGTAACATTCTGTGGACTGATGAAGAATTGTTCTTTTCAGGTCTAGTGGTTGTCGACAGTACGTCAGACGACCCCCGGGTACTGAATTCAAGCCACAGTACACTGTGAAGACAGTGAAGCATGGTGGCACTAAAATCATGGTATGGGGATGTTTTTCATACTACAGTGTTGGGTTCATATACCAGGGATTATGGTCAGTTTGAACACATCAAAATACTTCAAGAGGAAATGCCCCTGAAATGGGTGTTTCAACAAGACAAGGACACCAAATACACGAGTAAGCGAGCAACTTCTTGGTTCCAGACAAAAAGGATTGAGGTAATGGAGTGGCCAGCTCAACCCCTCGACCTCAACCCCATTTAAAACTTGTGGGGTGACATTAAAAATTCAGTTTCTGAAGCAAAACCCAAAAATGCACAGGAGCTGTGGAATGTAGTTTGTTCATCCTGGGCTGAAATACCAGTTTTTAGGTGCCAGAAGTTGGTTGACTCAATGCAACGCAGATGCACAGCAAAAACAATGGTTATGCAACTAAATATTAATTCAGTAATTTAAAGTTAAATCTTGAAAAATTCAGTTCATACAGTTTGAAGAGAGTTTGAAGAGAAATTTCAACACTGCCATTTTTTTCAACAGACTAATATTCCTTTGCTTCCTATAAAAGAATAACGCAGATTTGTTCAAATTTGCTAATGTTTTGATTTTGATTGAGTTTCCACTACATTTGAAATATGGAACTAAAAGCTATTAAAAAATGAGCAATTTATTCTCTTTTTAATGCACTGCTATTTATTTGAACAACTATATATGTGAAATTAACCCACAAGTGAATGGCATCCCTTATAAATCCAAACAAACATCCAAACAATCTTAAGTGTTTCTTACGCTGATATCCATTAATTTCAGCTCTCTGTGTTTCTACCAGGCAAAAAAATAATGGCTGTGTGAGAGGTCGATTCCTCAGGAAAAGAGTCAAAGTTCAGGGCTGGTGGATAAAATTTTTTTTTATTGCAATAATATTCTGGTCCAGAAGAGTAATACACAAGTAAAAAGCCAAAAGCTAGAGCACTAAACATCTCTTGGTCATTCCAGTCTTTATACCTTTTTTCAAAACTTGTCATCAGTCACAAGATGCTGGCTCAATGCCAGCAGACCCCCACCCCCACCCCCAACTCCCAACTGAGTTTTACTGATAACTTGCTAAGTATCTTGCATGGTGTATTTATTCTCAATAAGCATTTAACTCTCATTAATGTTTGCTGATACATATCATCATTCATGAGTACAATAAACCATAATATAACATAAATTTAGTAGTAGGACAATATTGTTCTTTGATATACATATGTTTCACATGTGACATAGGTTCCAGTACACACGGTTCTCTTCCAAGAACAACCTTATAAACTTGGGCTTATCAAGGCACGAAGGTAGATAGGTTACATGCAAACTGGATAAGTTACATTAATAGCATTTGGCAGACGCTCTTATCCAGAGTGACATACAGTTGATTAGACTAAGCAGGAGACAATCCTCCCCTGGAGCAATGGAGAGTTCAGGGACTTGCATAATGAAATGTCTTAAAACAAATAATTTCTCCAGGCAAAGGTGTTGGAGGAACACCTCCTGGTTTTGAAAATTGCAACATTACATTTCATTATTGGCATTTAGCTGACGCTGTTATCCGGACGCTCTTGCCCAACGGGCAGTAGGCAAAGGCGGGGATCCGGGCGTGCTGATCCTCGGCGTCGCAGACTGGTTCTGGGGACGTGGAACGTCACCTCTCTGGTGGGGAAGGAACCGGAGCTAGTGCGGGAGGTGGAGCGCTACCAACTAGATATAGTTGGGCTCACCTCCAGGCACAGCACTGGTTCTGGAACCAAACTCCTGGAGAGGGGCTGGACTCTGTTCTTTTCTGGAGTTGCTCAGGGTGAGAGGCGCCGGGCGGGTGTGGGGATACTCACAAGCCACCGGCTGAGTGCCACTGTGTTGGAGTTCCACCCGGGGAACGAGAGGGTCGCCTCTCTGGGACTACGTGTCACTGGGGGGAAAGCTCTGACTGACATTTGTGCTTATGCACCAAACGGCAGTTCAGAGTATCCGGCCTCCTTGGAGTCACTGGGCGGCATCCTGGAAAGGGTGCCACCCGGAGACTCCATAGTTCTGCTGGGCGACTTCAATGCTCACGTCGCCAATGACGGAGAAACCTGGAAGGGGGTGATTGGGAGGAATGGCCTGCCTGATCTTAACCCAAGCGGTTTTTTGTTATTGGACTTCTGTGCTGGTCATGGATTGTAGATAACAAACACCAGGTTCGAGCATAGGGTAGCTCATAAGTGTACTTGGTACCAGAGCACCTTAGGCAAAAGATCGATGATCGACTTTCTGGTCGTATCATCAGACCTGCAGCCGTATGTCTTGGACACTCGGGTGAAGAGAGGAGCAGAGCTGTCAACTGATCACCACCTGGTGGTGAGTTGGATAAAGTGGCCGGGGAGGCTGGTGGACAGACCCGGTAAACCCAAACGTGTAGTGAGGATGAACTGGAAACGCCTGGCGGCGGCCCCTGTCTGCGAGGTCTTCAACTCCCACCTCCGGAGGAACTTCTCACGCATCCCGGGGGAGGCTGGGGACATGGAGTCCGAGTGGGCCATGTTCAAAGCCTCCATTGCAGAGGGGGCAAGCAGGAGCTGTGGCCAGAAGGTCATCGGTGCCTGTCGGGGCGCCAACCCAAGAGGGAGGGAGGCCGTCAAACTGAAGGAGGAGGCCTTTCTGGGTTAGCTAGCCCGGGGGTCCCCTGAATCAGCAGACAGGTACAGGGTGGCCAGAAGGGCTGCGGCTTCGGCAGTCGCTGAAGCAAAAACCTGGGTATGGGAGGAGTTCGGGGAGGCTATGGAGAAAGACTTTCGGTTGGCCTCGAGGAAGTTCTGGCAAACCATCCGACGACTCAGGGCTTATCTCAGGGCTTGTCTCAGGCTGTTTTCAGCAGGGGAGGAGAACTGCAGACCCGGACTGGGGATGTTGTCGGGCGGAGGGTGTGCTCCAATTATCGGGGTATCACACTCCTCAGCCTCCCCGGGAAAGCTTACTCTAGGGTACTGGAAAGGAGGCTCCGACCGACGGTCGAATCTCGGATTCAGGAGGAGCAATGTAGCTTCCGTCCTGGTCGTGGAACAGTGGACCAGCTCTTTACCTTGGCGGGGTTGCTGGCGGGGTCATGGGAGTTTGTCCATCCAGTCCACCTGTGCTTTGTGGACGTGGAGAAGGCTTTCAACCGTGTCCCCCGGGGAACCTTGTGGGGGGTACTGCGGGAGTATGGGGTACTGGGGCCGTTGTTACGAGCCATCCGGTCCCTGTATGACCAAAGTGAGAGCTGTGTCCGCATCCTCGGCACAAAGTCAAGCAGGTTTCCAGTGGGTGTTGGACTTGGCCAAGGTTGCCCCTTGTCATCGGTCCTGTTTGTGATATTCATGCACAGGATCTCAAGGCGCAGCCGAGGCGAGGAGAGTGTCCGGTTTGGTGACCTCAGAATTGCGTCTCTGCTTTTTGCGGATGACGTGGTGCTGCTGGATCATCGGACCGTGACCTTCACCTGTGCTGTCCTCAGGCGCCTGTGCTGACCAGTCACGGAAGCTGCAATAGGGGCGGAGTAAAACCACACCGTTCCAGTTTTTCCATCCGCTTGCTTCGGCCCCAAGGCACAGCTGCAAGTGTGTTCTCCCGCCCAGAACCACAAGTGGAAGGGCTTTCTCGCATCTGGAAGGCGAAGGGCTGGTGCTTGTGACAGTTCCTCTTTTAATCCGATTGAACCTTCCATTTCCGGTCCAGAAATGTCTGGCTTTAGAAATCCTGCCAGTGCTTGATGAAACAATTTTGGGCTATTGTTAAACCCTTGTGGGAGGCGTGTCCATGTCCATTGACACCCCCTGCAGTAAAAGCACATTTATCCTGTGATGTGGGGGGAGGCCATAAATAAAAATATGTATGGCCTCCCCCCACATCATTCAAAATAGTAGCAGGATTAGCCAGTAGAGGGTGCAGTTTCTCTGTGACAGCACTTAGTCCTGTATAATCAATCGTCAACCCACAACTCCCGTCAGGTTTTCTGACAGGCCAGACTGGTGAGTTTGTTGGGGATTGGGCTGGTCTCCTTTGTAATAGGATATAGTCTTCTTGTAATTCTCCTCCACCATGGCCACCACCATGTTGAACAGCAGGAACTGGGCGATCAGCACGAAGGTGATGAAGTAGACCGGGGAGATGAAGCGTAGGTAGGGCAGGCCGCAGTCCCCCAGCGTGTCCTGTGTCACAACACAGCACTTGTGACTAAAACAATGCATGTCACAAAACAGCGTATGTTTAACCTGGAGAATATGACATTATATTAATGTAATGTAATCTAATATGACTAAAACAATGCATATCACAACACAGCGCATGTTTAACCTGGAGAATATGACTAAAACAACGCTGTCACAACATAGCGCATGTCTAACCTGCAGAATATGACTAAAACACTGCATGTCAGAATATAAAGACAATTAACCTTTTATTCACTTATATGAGAGTAGGTTTTTATAAATCTCTCCAAAGTGTTCAAAAAGGAATTACTCAACCTAATGTTTTCTAACAAACCTGCATCACATTTGAAATTGACCTTTATTTCAAAATTATGTTAAACAGCCCCGTTAGCCTGAACAAATACAGGTTTATCGACAGCAAGTCCAAATCCTGTAATTATGTCTGTATATTAATCCTGCTGTGTGAACGCAGTGATATTCCTAAACTGTCCGGCCCCAGACTATGGCACATTATACCTTGTTAGAAAGGGTAGGAAACCCTACACAAGAAGTGAGGCATGTTTTACATTAGTCCACTACTGAAATAGCCTAGCAATGCATTTAAGCAACAATAACAAGTACAGTTGGTATAGTCCCAGCAAAAACATAGTTTTCTTGAAAATGGCTGAATGGATTACGAAATTAACTTTTCTGACTGTTAGTCAGAAAACAGTCGTAGCTTCATTACCAGGTCATTTGGTTCTATAAATATGTCTGTATCGAATAATTTACAAAACATGTTTGAAGAAACAAATTTGTATTTCTACCAAACTGGAAATATGTTGGCTGGACGTGGAATAAGAGTGAACTAAAAAAAAGCCAATGTCTTTTTTCATGCTTTTTTACATTTATTTTTTATTCATGTTTATTCTGAATTGTATATTTTTGGTTTTATAGTGGAACATGATTTTTTGACATCGAGAAATAGTATCAAGGATTGTTAGAATATGCCTTTTATTGTCTGAGTCTGTGACCAGGTGTACACTGTTAGTGTGGCATGGGGTAGACTGCTGTTTTATTGGCCTGCATTGCAAATATGAGACTGCTGTTCTCACTAACGGAGTCTTTTGGGAGATCTGGCATCGCCATTTCACGGTTTTATTACGTCACAGTTTTTTGGAGAAAATAGATATAAACGCAACAATAATTTGAGACATTGATGACTCAACCACAAGGGGGCAGAGTGGATGGGGCTAACCTGGATAACGTAACTAAAGTGTTGCATGTCACAACACATTGCATGTTTAATATGAAGAACATCATTCAGAATGCATTGCATGTTTAACCTGGAGGACATAACTAAAATAGTACATGTGTCAGAATACATGACATGTTCAACCTGGTGAATATCCCTAAAACACTGCAGCTGTCAACGCATTGCCTGTTTAACCTGGATAATGTAACGCAAAAACATTAAAAATTAGAGCCAAAGAGGCAAGTAGATTTCTAACATGCTGATGTGATCCGTCGCGATAGTGATTTCTTGTGACGGTGTGATACACTGTGACAGCCCTGACAGGTTCAGGGTCTGGTGACGCGGGTACCTTCATGATGGCGCTCCAGTTGTCCCCTGTAAATACCCTGAAAAGGGTGAGCAAGGCCATCCCAAAGTTCTCAAATGTGGCGTCACTGCCCAGACTCTCAAATTCTTCATTGCACTTCATTGTAGCTGGAAGCAGAGCAACCAAAAATTACACAGAGGCAGCCTTACTATAGAATACATATCTATGTGTGCATACAAACGTGCAGTACCAGTCAAAAGTTTGGACACACCTAGCCCTTTTCTGGCTTTTTTTTATCAATGTTTTATTTCCACTGTTTGTAATTAAACAATTCATATATCGTCAACTTGCAGATTCTCAGCTTGTATTAAAGCACGTTTTTATACAATTTGGTTTCACCATGTCGTAATTACAGCACTTTTTATACGTAGCCCCCCGTCAATGTTTGAGACAAATGAACATACTGTCAAATAAAATAGTCATTTTGTTGCATATCCATTGCATACCATGACTTCATGTTGTCTGTGACCTATCAATATCAACAGAGTCTGGATATATTACTTTCAGGTTGTCCTGCTAGCGATACTATAACTCTTTGTATTTGAATGGATCTCTATGGGAATTGGGGGGTGGGACTAGATTCAGCTGTAAACTATGCTGATACAGTATTGAACACATTTGTTGGCTGAATGGCTTTAAGTCATCAAGGGTCCGAGGTATCAGACCAGCCTCAAACAACCGTGCTGCTACTAGATATGCAGTAGATACTTAAAGGATTGTTTATCCTGAATAATTATTCCATTGAGTTCAATAGGAAAATCTGTCAGGAACAATATCCCTTGTAGTATCTACAGCACATCTGGCAGCAGCACAATGGTTTGAGGCTCATCTGATACCCTTTAGCCAACAAATGTATTGTGTATATACAGTCCTGGCAAAAATTATGCACTGCAATTACAGTATGAACAGATTTTTATGAATGCAATATTTTCCAACCATTCATTTTTATGGGATAATAAATATTTTTTTTAAACTTATTGGCCTTCTGCTGCTGTAGCCTGTCCACTTTGACGTGCTGTGTCTTCAGAGATGCTCTTCTGCAATCCACTGTTGTAATGTTATTTGTGGTACCATCAACTTCCTGTCAGCTTTGACCAGCTTTGACCACTCCTCTGACCTCTCTCATTAACAACACGTTTCTGCCCACAAAACTGCTGCTCCCTGGATGTTTTATGGTTTTCTCTGCAAACTCGAGAGACTTTTGTGTGACAATCCCAGTAGATCAGCAGCTAGAGAAATACTGAAACCAGCCTGGCTGGCACCAACAATCATGCCACAGTCATGCCACACCGAGATCACATTTTTCCTCCATTGTATATTTATATTTACATGGCATTAATGTCAGTAGTACTCTCTGCTTTCCCCAAGGTGCACGGATTAGCCTTTATTTCCCAGTTACTGTATCTGGCGCTGAGACTGATCTGAACTGCCACTGCCCCCAGGACAGCTTCATCCTGCTGTCATCCCTGCTAATGGCAGCTCTTCAAAGAAAGGTCACAACGGCAGAGAAAAGTTTGACTGCAGATGCCTCCGGGAAGCAGGTGCCTTTGCTCTAACTCGTCCTTTTAACCTGGTTCAACAGTCCATGCAGAAGATCCATCAGATTAGATGAGTCTCAGGTGCGCTTGTGTAGGGAGAACACAGTGTAAGGTGAGTACGTGTGACTGCATGGCTATGCACTGACCAAAAAATAACCAAATCTCAAAAAGTATTTTAGTCTCATATTGAGACAACAAATCTTATTTCGGTGACTTTATTGGTAAATAAGAAAAACATACCCAAAGAGGTAAGAAAATTTGACTCATTTCATGATTTCCCCATGGGGTATAAAAAATATGCTTGTCAACAGTCAACTTAAAACAAGCTAATATTTACTTATTACAAGACTAAAATGCTTGTGAAGATGGCCATCTTTGCAGTGTTTAATCTTCCCGTTGTGCTCAGTGCACAGAAATGAATACGGTGACGTGAAGTGTGAAAATGCAACTGGCTGCACTGACCCAGTTTCCCAAAGAGCTCCACACCCAGTGCAGCGTATAGAGAGAACAGCAACATGAAGAGCAGACCCAAATTCCACACCTGAGAGAGCGAGAGAGAGAGAGAGAGAGAGTGAGAGTGAGAGTGAGGGAGGGAGAGAAAGAGCAAGAGGGCAGGTGGAGAGAGGGGGGAGAGAAGATGGAGAAATGGGGGAGGTAAACATCCTCTGCAAAGTGAAAAATTGCCTGCACGCACACACATACACAGACAAACATGCACACACATGGACACACACACACACACACACAAACAGACACACACGTACACAGACACATACACAAACACAAACAGACATACACGTACACAGACACACACACAAACACAAACAGACACACGTACACAGACACGGCATGTTACCTGTGGCAAGGCTTGCATCACTGTGTCCAGCAGAGACTGCATCCCTGTAGCTTTTTTCAAAAGCTTCAGCACTAAGGACAAAACAAGGTCAGTGAGCGTCCAACGCTAACACTACAACCGTACACAATGCTAAACATAGCAGCCATGTGTAATGCCAACGCTGCAACCGTACACAATGCTAAACATAGCAGCCATGTGTAAAGCTAACACTGCAACTGTACAAAATGCTAAACATAGCAGCCATGTATAATGCTAAAACTGCAATCGTACACATTGCTAGACACTGCAGCCATGTGTAATGCTAACACTGAAGCTGTGTGTAACTGTAACACTAACACTAACACTGAAGCTGTGTGTAACAGTAACAATAACACTGCAACTGTACAAAATGCTAAACATAGCAGCCGTGTATAATGTTAAAACTGCAATCGTACACATCGCTAGACACTGCAGCCATGTGTAATGCTAACACTACAACTGTATACATCGCTAGACACTGCAGCCATGTGTAATGCTAACACTGCAACTGTACACAATGCTAAACATAGCAGCTGTGTGTAATGCTAACACTGCAACCGTACACAATGCTAAACATAGCAGCCGTGTGTAATGCTAACACTGAAGCTGTGTGTAACTGTAACAGTAACACAAACACTGAAGTTGTGTGTAACTGTAACAGAAACACTGAAGCTGTGTGTAACAGTAACACTAACACTGAAGCTGTGTATAACTGTAACAGTAACACTAACACTGAAGCTGTGTGTAACAGTAACACTAACACTGAAGCTGTGTGTAACTGTAACACTGAAGCTGTGTGTAACACTAACACTGAAGCTGTGTGTAACATGAACACTGAAGCTATGTGTAACACTAACACTGAAGCTGTGTGTAACACTAACACTAACACTGAAGCTGTGTGGACTGGCAGTAAGGTGATGCCCGTTCACCTCTAGCGATGCGCAGGACCCTCATGATGCAGATGATGGGGGGTTTAATGGGTAAGGCAGCACTGTTTTTGATCTCCTCCAGAGTGATCCCCATGATGGAAAGCCCCACAATGGCCAGATCCAGCTGGTTCCACCTTGGGTGGGGAACAGACATGGCAATCAATCAATGGATATTCCAATAATCCACCATTCCAGACTACTCCTCACTTAGTTTTATATTGAAAATGGATGCATGTCTCTTTGAAATTAGTCAGGAATCTTCTGGAGTTTTTCTACAGAGTAGAATCTCACATCAAATCCAAGATTTCTGTCCAACTCTTCCTTGTATAGGCTGGGCTGTTAAACAACTGATGCTATTTGAGAACAGACTGTAAGATAATGGACTCCGCTGGGATACCGTTACCTGGACCAATCACAGCTCAGGACACTGTACTTCAGCCTCTGGAATGTGGGGAATTTTTTTTATTTAAATCTCTTATTTTGAGATAACACAAGAAGATAGTGGATCCTGATAATTACATATTGGTGACAATTAAGAAACAGTGAATTGACCATTTATCAGAAGGTAAAGGCATGTATGTGTGGGCCAGAGCAGTTAACTATGCATCATATGAACACCAGGCAATGCAGACATGAATTTCACAATTTTTTAATAATGTTTAATAAATGTTTAATAACATTTAAAACTTCAAAATGTCAATATTATTTAAACATAACTAATATTCACCCAGATGCAGAAAGGGTGTTCATGATGAGGCATTGAATTTACGCATGTATACAGGTACAAGCCTTAATTAACAGCACAGAAATATTTATTTAGGTTTAAATTAATACATTTCAGTTTCAGCTCAATTTCAGTGCCCCAAACAGCAATGAACATATCACATACGGTTAAAGTAAAAAGAATATATTATTTATACCAGGGCAAAACAAAACTGTATGTGTCAGTTTATTGTCCAAGCTTTCTCCTCTTTTTCAATACCAATAGCAAGGATGGGATCAGGTCGTTGGCCTGGGGTTCGTTTGTTCCTTTTCCATTCTGAAGGTTTGTATGTGTCATTACTCCCAGATGGAGCCTCAAGTTTATTAGCTAATTGTCGATAACGTATGATTATCAACTCTTTCTCTGCTCATTTACAGTAAAAGACGGTATAAATGGTGCCGTGGGAAAACGCTTGTTATAATGCTGAGCACTAAAGCATCTTTTTATACTGTGTGAAATAAATACAGACTTAGAAAAACACTTTGCCAAAACAAAGTGCCATTTAAATGTGTTGCTGTTGTTGTTAAATGAGAACCCATTAGATCTAATATATACTCCAGACCCATTAGATCTAAACTGGAACTGTGATCCGTGGAACAGCAATCACTTCCTCTTTGGGAATAAGCAAATCCTAATGAAGGCCGGTGATGTGTTACAGCACATAATGATAACAAAGCTTTCACTACAGGGTCATAATAAGGGCCAGGCTAATGTGACCACTGGGGAACCCTAACAAACTACTGCATATGCCATACAGCCATCTTCAAACTTCCTGTAATGACAGCAGCGCCTCCCTCAGGCCAGGAGAGGAGGTAATGTTTATTTCTGCACATTGAGAGCGACAGGGCCCCATTGGGCTCTGTGGATGTCGGCACATTTCCTTGCGTTTTGTTGACGCTGCACGAGTTGAAAGAAAGAGCAAGTGCAAGCTGGATGGAGAAAGATCAGGTGATCACGAGGGGGGGGGGGGGGGATGAGAGCGTTTTAGTCGTGGGTAAAACTGCTGCATCCTGAAACGGTGTGATCCAAAATGGTTAAATCCTGACCAGGACATATTTCAGTACTACAAACAATACAGCTGACCACTGGTCTCATGGGAAACAAGAGCCCTCCCTTGACAGGTTTCAGTCATCAACATAGCAATATCATTCAATTCATTTCCATGAGTAATGGCTGGATACAAAGTCCTCCTTGGAATAACATACACTCAGCGAGACTTCTACTGCTGTAGCCTGTCCACTTAGAGTTATGATGCGTTGTGTGTTCAGAGATGCTCTTCCGCATACCACTGCTGTAATTTGTGGTTATTTGCGTTACTGTCAACTTCCTGTCAGCTTTGACCAGTCTGGCCATTCTCCTCTGATGTCTCATTAACAAGGTGTTTCTGTCTGCAGAACTGCTGCTCACAGTTTTTTTTTTTTTTTTTGCACCATTCTTTGCAAATCCCGGGAGATCAGCAGGTTCTGAGGTACTCAAATCACCCTGTCTGGCACCAACAATCATGCCATGGTTGAAATCACTGAGATCACATTTTTTCCCCATTCTGATGGTTGATGTTTTGAACATTAACTGAAGCTCCTTACCCGTATCTACATGATGGTATGCATTGCACTGGTGTTACACAATTGGCTAATGAGTGTATGAAATAAAGTAATAAAGTGCTCAGTGAGAGAACACGCAGCACTACCGAACCACCCTGAGGCACAACTCTCTGCATGTGACTTTAAGTCGACTTACCTGTCTTTCAAGAATCTGGTGAAGCCAAAAGCAACCAGCTTGAGCAGAGCTTCAAGGATGAAGGTGATGGTGAAGCCATAGTTGCAGTATTTCAGAACCTCTTCAAGGTACTGCAGAGAGAAAAATCTATCAATCAGCTGTTATGAGACACTTCCTCATGTGGGAATAAACGGAATTTTAAAAAAATTACCTAGACAGATACGATTACAGTCAGCAGGAAAGAGTGACGGGCAAATCAAATAAACCAAGTATAACAACAATTATAAACAGTACAAATCAATTCCACCACACTACAGAAAATACAGATAGAGCTACACAGACTGCATGAGAAACTGTGGACTCTTGGGCAATTGAGTCCAGTCGGGAAAAAAGTTCATTTGACACAGAGCATGTAGTGACCTAGGAATTATAAGGTTCCATCAAATATCAGGGTCCAACGTCATTTTTGTGTGAAATTTCACACATACATTTAGCGCCCAATAAACAACATATTTATGACACCAACGCATTTTCGCCAAAAATGTCTGTTAGAAGCTTATAATTCAAAGGTCTGGATGTTGCTGTGCAGAAAGGCAGAAGCTCCAGATGCCTCAGCAGACACGCGTCGCACGCCCTGTGAGGAGGACTCACCGGGGGCTGGTTGTAGTGCTCCATGGACATGGTGACCACGTTGATGGCGATGATGAAGGTGATGAAGAGGTCCAGGTAGTGGTTGGTGCACAGTGTGTGGATATAGAGACGGACGGGGGAGTAGCCGGCATAGTACGGCCGCTGCTGGGCTTCTGCCGGACATAAACGCATCACAAAATGGCGTGAAGAGAGGGAGGGAGGGAGGGAGGGGGAGAGATAGAGAAAGAAAGGGGAAGGAGAGAGGGAGAGAGAAATAGGTAGAGCAGAAGGGGAGAGGGAGAGATTTAAATCTTGTAAAATTATGATGTAAAATACATTGAGGGCGATAATTACTGTGCCGCTATTGAACATTGGCATAACTTTTGAATGCAGCGAGATCAAATGGACATCTGTTCTTTTGAAAGAATGACAAGTTCTTGTTAGCCTATCGCAGTTGGTGTGTGTACCGGTGAATGAGAGTCCATTTACCATCAGGTCGTCATAGTTACTTTAACATTATGAAACATGGACATCTAAGCAAAGCTAGACTATGCATTATTTACTGGAAATTAATTCTGATACATTTCCATAATTTCCATATTTCCTGCTGAGTGACCGTAGGGTGCCTTATTCCAAATTGCAGTGTGAGAACATAAATATTGAATATCCATACTAAGGGTGAGATTAAATTAATCTGGTCAACATAGGAGCACAATTTAAGCACTATGTTAACAACCATCTATCTATATCTGCTGATGAGCATGTGGACCACACTAAAATGAGCAATGGAAAGTTATTATTGGTCGCAAATTCAAATTTCTCTGAACAACTTTTTTCTCAGTTCTCTGAACTGCCAAATTAGTAAGAGACAAGAGACGTATTTAGCTGCTCAAATGTACGGAAGAATCACACTATGGTTAGATTGATCTTGGGACTTAATTTCATGCATAGTTTTCATGCTTGTGATCCGTTAGTACATGCAATATGAGAATATGAATAACCAGTCATTGCAGAGTAATTGTTGGTACACAGACCAACTGATCACTGAGATAGGAGATACTTCTTAATCATTTTTCCCTGCGCCAAAGCACACCCAACAATGATTCTGAATTTCAGTGCAATTACTAGTTTGCCGTTTTTCATTTTGCAATAATCACACACTCAGCTCAGCACAACCTAATAGGTTACCATCTATGATAGAAAACTTGGTAAAAGGACAATCTATTTATAATGCTACAACATGGACTTAAACACCTATTACATGTATGGGAGCATGGACAAATAACATACTGAATAAGTGTGAGAACAAAGTGGCCAATTATAAGGATAGCACATGCTGTCTATGACACTGATACAAAAAGGGCTAACATTGGAGAATATTACCATATTTAGCCAGAACTAGGAAAATATTTTATCTTTTCACCTTGTCAATTAAGTGTAGACATACCATTAATACATTAAGAGTATCCATTGACTTTCAATGCAGTGATAACAAAGTGCTCGGTGAGTGTATATTTAGCTTTCTCAGATTTCCCACATACACTGAGGTCCGTAAGTACCTCACAACTAGTCCAAAATTCTGCTGCTAGACTTCTGTCTAATTCTAGTCGCAGATGCCACCATTTTAGAAGACCAAAAGTAATTGGACAGTTGGCTTCTCAGCTGTTTCTGATTAGACAGGTTTATTCTATCGCTGCCTTAGTGCAGATATAAGAAAGCTTTCAATATTGAATCTTGATTCTAGGATTTTCATTTTCATTTCAAATCCAATGTAGAGAGCCAAAAGAACAGAAATTGTACCACTGTCAAAATACAGACCTCACTGTATATCTAAACATGCATTTATTACACTTTGTAAGTAACATTTTCCCATATTTCATTACAGATTCCCCATTCCCCGTTTGTAATTGGTTTCAAAATACAGAATTATTGGGTCAAACAAAGCAAAGGTTGTAGAATTCTACATAGACATGCCTTTTGTTCACAGATTTTCTTCCAATAGAACTATTTGAAATGCAGCTATGCTATATGAATACCGCCGATGGCACCGAATATAGATGGCACCAGGATCTGAGAAAACGTTGCACAGTCTAATTTTAATCTCTTCCTGAAATGCCATCCCTCTTTCTAATATAACTGCTGCACTGCAGAAAAAAAGAAACCAAGAGGGACACGAATGTTATCAAGTAACACAATTCCAGGACAATATGGGGAAACGGTCACTTTTGTAATATCACACAGAACACTCAAACTGTGCTACTGATCATCACACCTGACTCCCAGGTAAAGGGAGGAAGGCAGAGCAGCAGTTCTCAGCCCTGTGAAGGACCTAGGGTGATACTTTTTCATGTGGGGTTTTTAGGGGATGCATGCGGGACATGCGCTGGAACTCGGTCACTCTCTGGTGTGGGGGTCCCTGTTCCCTTCACTTTCTCCCTCCCTCTCTCTCTCTCTCTCTCTCCCACCCCCTCTATCTTGCTCCTCCTCTCTCACTCCCTCTCTCTGCCTCTCTGTCCCTCTCTCCCTCACTCCTTCCCTACCTCTCTCCCTCCCTCTCTCTTTCTCCCACCCCCTCTATCTCGCTCCCCCTCTCTTGCTCCCTCTCTCTACCTCTCTGTCCCTCTCTACCTCACTCCTTCCCTACCTCTCTCCCTCCCTCCCTCTTTCTCTCTCCCTCCCTACCTCTCTCCCTACCTCTCTCTCTCTGTCCCTACCTCTCTCTCTCTCCCTCTCTCCCTCCTTCCCTCTCTCTCTCTCTCTCTCTCGTGCGCGCTCTCTCTCTCTCTCTCTCTCTCTCTCTCTCTCTCTCTCGTTCAGGCTGTGGCAGCAGGCAGGACACAGAAAGACAGACTACCGACCGGGCGCGGGCTCTCACTTACTCCTGCGCCTTTTCTCCAGCCTTTTCAGCCTCTTCTCCTCCCGCAGCCGCGCCTCCTCCTCCTCCTGGTGCTGCCGGCACTTGTGGAAGTTCACCATCACCACACCCACAGACAAGTTTAGCACAAAGAAGCTGACGATGAGCAGGAAGGAGATGAAGTACAGTAGCATCCAGGGGTTATGGTTCCGCCTTGGCTGGGAGGAGAGAGGGAGGGAGAGATGAGGGAGGGTGGGAGGGAGAGAGGGAAAGGAAAGAAGAGACAAAATAGAAAAAGGGATGATTAAAGCAGTCAAGACAGACACAGCACAGACACAGCACTGAAACAGTACTGATACAGCAACACAGCCATGTGAGCGTGTCTTCATGAAAGGTGTGACTCTGCCTCTGTTAGCTCTAGTTAAATCAGTGAAATTTGGCCAGCTCAGTTCCTGGACGTTGCGAGCTGTTGATGAAAGCCGGCAGATTCAGTTCCATCGTTCTGCCTGTCACCATGACAACACCACACCTGCACGTCCACTGCTACGGCGTCCAGCCCGTCATACATGACGTCCACCCACGCATCCAATGTTGAGAGGACGAACAGTGTCACGAGGGCCTGAGAAAGAGCCACAGAACGAGTGTTAGAACCAAAAGCCAAATCCCCCACACACACACAATCCCCACACACACCCCACACACAAGCCCCATAAACACAAAAACCACACAGACCTCACACAAACACCACACACCGACTGCACACACAAGCCCCACACACACAGAAACATCACACACACCTCACACAAACACCACACACACCACGCACACAAACCCTACACAATACTAAAGTTGTAATTTCATATTTAAAGTATCTTTTAGGTAAATATACACTCACCGGGCACTTTATTAAGTGCTCAGTATTATACTATACTATATTGTACTAATACTCCCTTTACTCCCTCAATTCTTTGTGGCATGGATTCCACAAGATGCTGAAAACATTCCTTTGAGATTCTGTTCAATGTTGACATGATTACATCCCGCAGTTTCTGCAGATTTGTCAGCTACACATTCATGCTGTGAACTCCCGTTCTACCATATCCCAAAGGTGTTCTACTGGATTCAGATCTGGTGACTGGGAAGGCCACTTTCATGTTCATGAAACCAGCTTGACACAACTTTTGCTTTGTGAAATGGAGCATTATCATGCTGGAAGTAGCCCTTAGAAAATGGGTACATTGTGGCCATGAAGGGATGCACATGGTCAGCAACAACACTCAAATAGGCTGTGACATTCCAAGCAATGATTGATTGGTATTAACGGCAGAAAAGTGTGCCAAGAAAACATTCCCTACACCTTTGCACTTCATTTTAGACCCTACCGTTCATCAGACCAGGCTAAGTCTTCAACAGTCCAGTTTTAGTGAGCCTGTGCCCACTGCAGCCTCAGCCTTATGTTCTTGGCTGACAGAAGTGGAACCCGACATGGTCTCCTGCTGTTGTAGCCCATCCGTCTCAAGGTTTGATGCGTTGCGCATTCTAAGATGCTTTTCTGCTCACCACAATTGTACAGAGTGGTCATCTGAGTTACCATAGCCTTTCTGTCAGGACGAACCAGTTCACCATTGACCTCTCTCATCAAGGAGTTTCCATCCGCTGAACTTCCACTCACTATTTATGATAAATAGTAATCCATCTCACCTGTCCAAGGTTGTCAAAGTTGAACTTCCGTCTGATCCAGCGATTCTTAGTTGATAGCTCGCAGTCGGACCTGTTGGTGACGTTCCTCATGTCTGGTCCCTCACAGTGATAAAACTTCCCCTTGAACAGCTACATTCCACACAACAATTAGGTCTCAAGAGACAATCTACCAGACGCAATTAAAAAAAACAACAACTTTGCTTATATTCTCAATTATCTTTCTTTAAAGTCGGGCACAAAATATACTACAGCAGTCAATAACGGTTTTAAAAAGGTGTTCCGAACAGAACACTGCTGTATGCAGTATAAATCAAAAGGGGGGGGGGTCTCCCTGTTCCAGGTTTTAAAGGGTGGCCTGTAGCGTAGTGGTTAAGGTACATGACTGGGACACACAAGGTCGGTGGTTCTAATCCCGGTGTATCCACAATAAGATCCGCACAGCTGTTGGGCCCTTAAGCAAGGCCCTTAACCCTGCATTGCTCCAGGGGAGGATTGTCTCCTGCTTAGTCTAATCAACTGTACGTCGCTCTGGATAAGAGCGTCTGCCAAATGCCATTAATGTAATGTAATGTAATGTAATGTAATTCAGTCTCCCATGATTCCTGATGAATCTCTAAGTTTTCCCCTTCGGTAAGTCCACTGAGGGCAGGGCAGCTTCCAGTGCCATCTAATGAGAGCATAATCTCTAATGTGAGCGTAATCTCTGATGTGAGTGGAATCTTTAATGTGAGCAGAATCTCTCCTGTGAGCAAAATCACTAATGTGAGCAGAATCACTAAGGCGAGCAGAATCTGTAATGTGAGCAGAATCTCTAATGTGAGCAGAATCACTAATGTGAGTGTAATCTCTAATGCGAGCACAATCTCTAATGTGAGCGTAATCTCTAATGTGAGCAGAATCTGAAATGTGAGCGTAATCTCAAATGCGCGGAGCCCTCATTATGCTCTGTGACCTGATTCTGTTCTCTCTGCACTCCTGCTGTAATGATGGATGTGTGGCAGGCGGTGTAAACACGGCCTCCCGCCTCTTGAACCCTGCCTCATCTGAGCCCTGAACCCCCGCGAGTCCAGCAACGAGGCGTGTTCACCGCGGGGAACGAGGAGGGAGGGGATCAGGAAGCCTTTTTCCAACAGGGCGGAGTCGGCTATGCCCGTATGATGATTCAGAGCTGTTTGTGCCAAAGGAGGGAACAAATGATGACATTGAGAAGCATCAGACTGTAAGCACAGCTGAATCTTTTTAGGAAAAATAGGGGGAAAGCAAATCCCACTGCTGTGGTGATGCAGCTGACCTATATTACACACAAATGTGTCTAAATTCAGAGGCATTCAGACATGAGATGCCATCATCCCCCCTCTGCTTGCCAATTAATCTAGATCGACAGCACAGTCTGCAGTGGTCCCTGCATGCAGGATCTTCCGGTCTCTGGCTCTCATCTTTTGTTTGTTTCTCATTATGAATTATTTTTATTTGTTTTTTATTCACGCCAGTCTAGGGGTGGGGGTGGGGGGCAGAGGGAAAGCAATGAAGGGATCATGGGTGTGTCCTCTAGGATGCAGGGGGGTTGTGACCTATAGGAGGTGAGGGGTATGACTATGGGAGGTGAGTGGTATGACCTATGGAAGGTGAGGGGTATGACTATGGTAGGTGAGGGGTATGACTATGGGAAGTGTGGGGTATGACCTATGGAAGGTGAGGGGTATGACCTATGGGAGGTTAGTGTTCGCAGATTCTCACCTGCACCCCCAGGATGCCGAAGATGATGAAGAACGCACAGCAGATGAGCACAATGTTGCTGATCGGTCGCAGCGATGTGATCAGTGTCTCCACCACAAGCTTCAGGCCAGGAGCTCGACTGATCACCCTGAGGTCACACACACACATACACACACACACACAACACACGCACGCACACACGCACACTCACATGCACGCGAGCGCACATGCACACGCACATGCACACATACACACACATACACATACACACTCACACACACAGACGCACACACGCTCACACGCACACACGCACAACACACACACACGCGCACACACAACACACACACACAACAAGCGCATACAACCCGCACACACAACACGCACACACACAAACACATGCACGTACACACAATACACAAACAAGCACGCACACACACACACAAAAACACACACATGCATGCACAAAACACACACACAAGCATACACACATAAGTGCATGCACACACACACGCACACACACACACGCACACACACACGCACACACACACAGCATACACACACAACACACACATGCGCACAAACACAACACACACAAGCACACATGCACACAAAACAAAACATTTTGGGAAATGTTTCTCAGTCACTGAAGTTTTATGCAGTTTAACCAGTTCCCAGCTCTGAGTAAAGGGAAAATGGTTGGCATTTATATAGCACCTATAAAGCGCTGCACAATTGGTTCCTCAGTGACCCATTCACACACAACGGCAATTGGCTGCCATGCAAGGCACCAATCAGCTTGTCAGGAGCATTTGGGGGTTAGGTGTCTTGCTAAGGGACACTTTGACACGCCCTGGGTGGGAATCGAACCGGCAATCCTCCAACTGCCAGACGACTGCTCTTACTGCCTGAGCCAATGTCACCAACGAGTAACACACAGATACACTTGCAGGACAGCCACTGCTAACGGAAGCCAGGCTATGGTCCAACTCATTAAGGAAACCACTGTAAACATTGTGTAGCCATATCCTGGCAGCTCAGAATTTTCACAGAGAATGCTCCTGTTAATTTCCTCCAGGTTAAAACAGAGTCAATGGAGAACAGCGCCCCCTTGTGCTCACCTGAGCAAACGCAGAACCCGCAAAATTCCCAAAATCCGGTTCCCGCCGTCTGATGCCACGGACACCAGGATGTCCACCAGGGAGACGAAGACCAGCACACCATCCAGGATGTTCCAGCCACTCTGCAAGTAGCTGTCCGTCCCTGAAAAGAATCCGTGCGCCACCACCTGCCCAGGGAAACAGGGTGCCCAGTTCAGAGGGTCCCGCGACTCAAAGCATGACACTTCCCCTCTCCTCTTCATTTTGTCCTTGCTTTGGGACTCTGATATTTACATAAATTTAAAAAATGCAGCGAATCTTAAAAGCTATTCAATTTGCTATATCAAGTGTTTGATTATAAACTGTATATCTCTATTCTGCTTTATTATATCATAACCCAAGCAGTAAAATAAACTCTACTTCACAGGGAAATATATGCAGTATTTATCATGGAACACCAATGTGGATTCCTTTCAGACAGTGATTTATTTCCTGTGTGACCTCTAGTGTTGACCTCAGAAGCAGAAATACTTATGCATTACAGAAAGGGAGACATCCCCAGATTTTCCCGGCATTTCCTGAGACACACACAAACTCCAATGATAAAAAAACTATTTTACCTTCATAATCATCTCTGCTACAAAGATCACAGTGAAGATGTAGTTTGACATGGTGAGAAATGCACGCTCCTGAAAAAGAAAGAAAAAAGAATGAAATCTGCATGGAAGAACTGTCATCAAAGCTTATACTTGGACAGAGAATGTTCCAGGAGAATATATAATATACACTCACTGAGCACTTTATTCAGGTGTAATGAGCCACACTGAGCCACACTGAGATACACTGAGATACACTGAGACACACTGAGATACACTGAGATACACAGAGACACACTGAGACATACTGAGACACACTGAGATATACTGAGCCACACTGAGACACACTGAGCCACACTGAGACACACTGAGCCACACTGAGACACACTGAGATATACTGAGACACACTGAGATATACTGAGATATATGGAGACACACTGAGATACACTGATACACACTGAGACACACTGAGATATACTGAGACACACTGAGATATACTGAGCCACACTGAGACACACTGAGAAACACTGAGACACACTGAGACACACTGAGATATATGGAGACACACTGAGATACACTGATACACACTGAGACACACTGAGATATACTGAGCCACACTAAGATACACTGAGACACACTGAGCCACACTGAGACACACTGAGCCACACTGATACACACTGAGACACACTGAGATACACTGAGCCACACTGAGACACACTGAGACACACTGAGCCACACTGAGACACACTGAGCCACACTGAGATACACTAAGCCACACTGGGACACACGGAGACACACTGAGACACACTGAACCAAACTGAGACTCACTGAGCCACACTGAGACACAATGAGATATACTTAGACACACTGAGATAAACTGAGACAGACTGAGACACACTGAGATATACTGAGACACACTGAGATACACTGAGACACATTGAGACACATTGAGACACACAGACACACTGAGCCACACTGAGCCACACTGAGCCACACTGAGACACACTGAGCCACAATGAGACACACTGAGATATACTGAGAAACACTGAGACACAATGAGCCACACTGGGACACACTGAGAAACACTGAGACACACTGAGACACACTGAGCCACACTGAGACACAATGAGCCACACTGGGACACACTGGGACACACTGAGACACACTGAGACACACTGAGCCACACTGCGATATACTGAGACATACTGAGACATACTGAGCCACACTGAGACACACTGAGATACACTGAGCCACACTGAGACACACTGAGACACACTGAGACACACTGAGACACACTGAGATACACTGAGATACACTGAGCCACACTGAGACACACTGAGCCACACTGAGACACACTGAGATACACTGAGATACACTGAGACACACTGAGATACACTGAGACACACTGAGCCACACTGAGCCACACTGAGACACACTGAGATACACTAAGCCACACTGAGACACACTGAGATACACTGAGACACACTGAGCCACACTGAGACACACTGAGATACACTGAGCCACACTGAGACACACTGAGACACACTGAGACACACTGAGACACACTGAGATACACTGAGACACACTGAGCCACACTGAGCCACACTGAGACACACTGAGATACACTAAGCCACACTGGGACACACGGAGATACACTGAGACACACTGAGACACACTGAACCAAACTGAGACTCACTGAGCCACACTGAGACACAATGAGATATACTTAGACACACTGAGATAAACTGAGACAGACTGAGACACACTGAGATATACTGAGACACACTGAGACACACTGAGATACACTGAGACACATTGAGACACACTGAGACACACTGAGCCACACTGAGCCACACTGAGAAACACTGAGCCACACTGAGACACACTGAGCCACAATGAGACACACTGAGATATACTGAGACACACTGAGACACAATGAGCCACACTGGGACACACTGAGATATACTGAGACACACTGAGACACAATGAGCCACACAGACACACTGAGCCACACTGAGACACACTGAGATAGACTGAGACACACTGAGATATACTGAGACACACTGAGATATACTGAGATATACTGAGACACACTGAGACACCATGAGTACCGTGCTGAGGATGTTGGGCCTCTCCAGTGCAATGGTGGTGCAGTTCAGGAAGATAAACACCAGCACGATGTGATCAAACATCTTGTGTGCGATGACCCTCTGGAAGGCGACACGAAACCTGGGAGAGGAGAGAAGGGCCAGAGTGGGAGAGGGTTACAGCAACTATTCAGGTAAAGATCTTCCCAGGACCAATTCAATTTAGGTTTATTTTATTTATTGAGTTTTTCCTAAGGGACCAATGACTGGAAACACTTGATAGGCACAAAAAAGAAAAGACTTGCACACTCAAAAAACAAATAATGGCAATTTATTGTACCACGTGGACCCACAGACACTTTTTATGTTCCTATATGTGACCCAGCAGTTGTTTTGTTGTGCGTTTTTGTTCTCTGTAAAGTGAAACAGACATTCTGGGCCAAAGCTCCTGAAGCCAGGATCAGGTGTGGCTGCAGTACTCACTGGTTCTGTGGGGAGAACAGGTACAGGGACCAGTCTTCACGCTGACGGCAGAACTGGGGCTTATGGGTCTCCAACGACTTCCGGATACGCAAGCAGAAGCTCTGCGAGGAAGCAAGTGGGACAGAGACGGTGAGCTCAGCCCTACTCCCCCCATCCCCCACCGCCCAATGGAAACACACAGGACCATGAAAACCTAACCAGCTCAGCTGGAAACGTTACAACGAAAAACAACATGCCCAAAGGAAACGATTTCACAGTCACCTGAGCATATGGCATGTCTAGCTCTGCATCAGACTCCCATGGCTCCCTGCGCCAGCACCCCCCACTGAGCCCTGCTGTCTCCCAGAACCACCTTCGGCCCCCTTTTTACGGCCCTTCAAGCCCAAAATACCGCTCCCCTGAGCAGGCCTGATACTGCCCAACACCTGTGAGGTTTGTTTCCACCCACTCCTTTACTGGCTGCCCTGAATACATTACGGCACTGTAATTAGTCTCTGTACAAGCTTGGGAGGGGGGTTTCACACTGCAATGTCGCAACCCCTGGATTATCCTTGGCTCCAGGCGAAGCATAACCCAGAGCTAGTTTATCTTGTGTTCACACAAGCTGTTAAGTGTTGGGCTAAGTGTTTTGGCTATTTTGATACTAGAATAAGCGTTCACTCTGGCTATTTGTACTCTGGGCTAAGTGTTCACACTGGCTATTTGCACAGTGGGCTAAGTGCTCACACTGGCTATTTTGATTTGAGGGTCAGAGTTGATGATCACTACACTAGAGATGATGTGGTCGCTCACGTCGTCCTGGGTGGAGTGGTGCTGGGTGCGGCCGTTGCAGTCTTGGCGCGACATGGGGACCTGCAGGGGCTCGGGGGGTTCGGGGGGTTCAGGGGACCGGGCCCGGTCCCCCACACTGGACATCCCACCGTCTGAGCTGTCCTCCTCCGAGCTGCCCTGGCCCTCGCCCGACAGCAGGGACTCACGCTCCCCCGACGGGTCCTTCCGCTTCAGGCTCGGCCCACGGCTCAGGCTGTTCCAGCTGGACCGCCGGCTGCCCCAGTTACTGCCCGCACCCCAGGGCCCCCCGGGGGGGCTCCGCAGGCTGGACTAGAGGATAAAACATACCTCTGTAGCACTCACACATCACCTCAGTAACACAGGCATCACCTCTGTAGCACTCACACATCACCTCAGTAACACAGGCATCACCTCTGTAGCACTCACACATCACCTCAGTATCACACACATCACCTCAGTAACACACACATCACCTCAGTAACACACAAACATCACATTACATTACATTACATTATTGGCATTTGGCAGACGCTCTTATCCAGAGCGACGTACAACAAAGTGCATACCCATAACCAGGGATAAGTTCGCTGAAAGACCCTAGAGGTAAGTACAATTTCAACTGTAACACACACACATCACATCACCTCAGTAACACACACACATCACCTCTGTAACACACACAAATCACCTCTGTAACACACACACACATCCTCACTCCTGGTCCTGGAGAGCCGCCGTTCACTGATCAATTAAAGCAGTTAATTACACAGTTGATACACCTCACTTTGTTTCTTGGGTTTTTAATTGGGTGCTGATTTGAAGGTGAAAACAAAAAAAACAGCACACCCTGCAGCTCTCTGGGACCAGGGTTGCTGACCTAGAGCTTCATGTGCAACCAACCAGAGATCCACTCACCAGGGACTTCTGGTCAAAGGTGGGGTCGATAGACGTGTTGCTGCCTCGCCGTGACTCGACAAAGGCGTGGGCTGAGTCTGTTCCCAGGGAGCTCTTGGGCGTGGGCATGGGTGTGGCCACGCTGGCACGTGGATCTGCGTACCCATTGGCTGTCATCATCAGTGCACACATATTCAGCTCTGTGGGGGGGGGAAACACCGCCATGCATGGTGATGGCTATCAGAAGCGCTTGGAAACACAGCAGGGCTTTCACCATCTGCCTGAGCGACTAAGCGCTGTCACGAGAGATTTACTGTGTGTGGCTGTTCACCCAGAGGAGGAATAACCCAGCGAGCCACCATTCGCTCCCAAATGACCAAGCCCTTTATATACCATGCTCAGAATGAAAATGCTAAAGAGTAATAATGTACTCGTACATAAAGAGAGCGGGATTACTCTCTTTGGCTCTGAGGAACCATTAATGCTCATTTCATTATCACTTCAGCAGGGCCTGAGCTGTCTACTGAACACTGCTACCATCTCCTGAGCACAGCAACAGTCTATATAACACTGCTACAGTTGACTGAACACTGCCTACTGAACACAGCTACAGTTGACAGAGTATTATTGACTAAAGACAGCTGCAGTCAACTGAACAATGCTACAGTCGACTGAACACTGTCTACTGAACACTGCTACAGTTGACTGAACACCATCTACTGAACACATCTACAGTCAACTGAATACTGTCTACTAAACACTGCAACAGTCTACTGAGGACAGCTATAGTCTACTGAACACTACTACAGTCAACCAAACACTGTCTCCTGAACACTCCTACAGTCGACTGAAAACTGTCTACTGAACACCATTCATGAAAACAGGAACCATTAATTCTCATTTCATTATCAGCAGGACCTGAGCTGTCTACTGAACACTGCAACCATCTACTGAACACAGCTACAGTCTATAGAACTCTGCTACAGTCGACTGAGTACTATCTACTAAAGACAGCTAGTCTACTGAACACTGCTACAGTCAACTGAATACTGTCTAATAAACACTGCTAACCTACTGAATACTGCTTACTGAACACAGCTACAGTCGACCGAGTACTATCTACCGAAGGCAGCTACAGTCTACTGAACACTGCTACAGTCAACTGAAAACTGTCTACTGAACACCATTAATGTACACAGGAACCATTCATTCTCATTTCATTATCACTTCAGCAGGACCTGAGCTGTCTACTGAACACTGCTACCATCTACTGAACACAGCTACGGTCCACTGAACACTGCTACTATATATTGAAAACAGCAACAGTCTACTGAACACAGCTACAGTCCACTGAACACTGCTACTATATATTGAAAACAGCAAGTCTGCTGAACATTGTCTACTGAACACTGTCACAGTCTAGTGAACACATTGTGTACTGAACATAGCTACAGTCTACAGAACACTGCTACTGTTTATTGAACACAACTACAGTCTACTGAACACTGACTACAGAACACTGCTACAGTCTACAGAAGACTATAGTAGCCAATCGTCACAATGAACACACTTTAATCATTTCGCAGACGCATTTAATCTAAAGTTCCTCAAAAAGTGAAAAACATCAAATCCATGTGAATAGCAGAACACTTGAATTTTGCAGGGTCATGAACATAAACAATAGTCATAGTAAGTGCAGATTTAGAATAATAACAATTGGGGAATAACAGAGGGATATGGG